>NC_136416.1:203203067-203260567 GCF_051521515.1 Lactuca serriola | reverse complement strand
TTTTATTTTTAATCTCAATGGAACCGACCTCTCTCTCTCTCTCTATATATATATATATATATATATATATATATATATATATATATATATATATAGAGAGAGAGAGAGAGAGAGAGAGAGAGAGAGAGGGTTCAGTTGAGAAAAAAAGGTTGAGAATGAGGGAATCATTCTTAGCCAATCATTTAATGAGCTTAAAATACATAAACACAAAGTGACAAACTTATAAATAATCCAAAACATTAAACTGTCAAGACACTTCTGTAATTTTATCGCACATCAAATCTTGACAGCAAAATCATCATTTCCCTCTTCGAATACATCATCGTTTCTATAACATGAAAAGCATTTGCAGAAGGATTCAATCACCGTTTTCGATAAATCAGTCTCGCAAAAAGCAAATCGAACAAAATGCATTCTGACGAAAACCTAAATGAAACCATTTTGTCATTGTTGACTATAAAAGGTAATCATCGGCATTTTTTCTTCGATTTTTAACGATTTGTAATCATTTCTAAACTTATCACTTGAGTACTTCAAATTTTTCGTATCATCGTTCATTATTAGTTGATTTAGAACTAAAAATTTTGTATTCACACTGTTCATTCTTCCAACTAGGTTGTTTACTTCAAATTTTGTCTTCCTCGTTCATTTTCGTAATCCTCTTTCATTATTAGCTTATTTACTTGAAGTTTTTGTAATAATCGTCCATTATATAAATGATTTTACATCTTCTCTTCATTTTTCATACTTATTCACAACTTTTCTGTTAAAATATAAATTTTGCTTCACATTTCGCTTATGTTATCCTAATATTAACTAGTTATCAGTATAGAAACAACACCAAGAGTCAAACATATATATAAAAGAAAAACAAAAACAAATGAAAAAGGTAAATAAAATTGGTATTCTATTCAGATTTGATTAACTTTATTCTTATGTGATTGCCAACATTTAGATGCACTTTTACTTCAAAATACAATAGAAAATGAGCATACTGAAGATAATTTTGTTTTGATATGTTTTGTTTACTTGTGAACACAAACAAAACTAAGTTATACATGTTATATTGATATATGAATAGAATATAATTTTGTGTGATATACATTATTCAAATATGAATAAAATAGTACTGAGTTATATATGTTATATTCACATATGAATATAATATATATATATATATATATATATATTCATATTTGAATAGAAAATATGAATATATATGCTCTATTCAATTATTCATTAATGAATATAAAATATTTTCTTTGTAAAATGTATATCAAATTCATTTATCTTCTACTCACTAATGAATGAAGCTAAGAAAATTGACATTTCTGATAAAGACCCACCAACAATGAGAGAAACACGTTCCATTTAGAAAAATGAAAATTGTATAAAATTCCTATAATATTTGTTATTTTCATTTATAAATAACTTGTATATCCTTGCTATAAGTTTCTTCTATTAACATATAATACTTCAATATGGATATGTTTTATATTAAAAAAACTATTGAATTCCTATATTCATATGTGAATAAATATATATGGCTTAGTTTTGTTTGTATTCACTAGTAAACAAAACATATCAAAAAGCTTATCATATGTGAATGGAAACGTTTGTTCATATGTTTGTCTTGTTTTGTTTTGGAATGTTTTTCTTCTGAATTTGGTGATTGATCTTCAGTATCTTCACATATGAATATAACATATATATTCATATGTGAATAAAAAATATGAATATATATATATATATATATATATATATATATATATATATATATATATATATATATGTTCTATTCAATTATTCATTTATGAATATACAATAGTTTCTTTGTGAAATGTATTTCAAATTCATTTATATTCTAATCACTAATAAATAAATGTAAGAAGATTGAAGTTTCTGATAAAGAGCCAACAACAATGATAAAAACACACTTGAAGAGGAAAAAGGTCAAAGGTATAAAATTCCTAGCATATATATATATATATATATATATATATATATATATATATATATATATATATATATATATATATACATATATAACTTGTATATCCCTATTATATATTTGCACTACTCATATATGAATACTTCCACCCTTTTAAAGTATTATATGTTTTCATTTACCAGAAAATAAAGAAACGATAACAGCAAAGAAAACAAAACATCAAAGCAAAAAAGTCCAACAAACACAAAAACTAATGAAAAACTACAAATACATGATTCAGACTCTGATTTTGAAAGTAGTCGTCCATCAAAGAAGGCAGAGGAAAAGGAGTCACCAATTAAGAAAGAGAAGAAAAAGTCTGCGGTAAAGGAATTTTACTCCATGAAAAACAGGTGGTCACTAGAGTCATTACTCTCTATAATCCTTGGGTTGAGCAAACAACAAAAAGAATGTGTAAGATCTATGGGTTTTGGAAGTCTGTTAAAAATGAAAATGATAGATATACCACTAAAGCTGGGATTTTATATTCTTAAAAAATTTGATATCAAAAAATTCTGATAGATGTTGAAGGAAAAGAAGTGAAAGCAACAACACAGTCTTTTCATGACATGTTGGGAATTCCGATTGGTAGAACAATATTTACGCAATTGGATCTATGGCCTAAGGATGATACTAGTTATGATGAATTAAAGCAATAGTTTCAAGAAGGAGCAATCATCCGACTAGTGCAACTATCTTTTGGACTGTCTCGTTAGAACAAAGAACTCATTACATACCATACTCGGATAACAACTACTTTGTTGGACCTTCAACTTTTTTGGTGGTAAGTTATTTATAACTGAATATATATTATAACGTTTATATTCATTTTAATAATATTAATTATTCATAATTGAATAAGACATATTCAAATATGAATAATTCACATGTAATACTTTGCATTACTTATTCATATATATATATATATATATATATATATATATATATATATATATATATATATATATATATATATACACTATATTTTGTAAAAATCATTTATGAATATTAATTAATTATCATTTATCTAGAGTTGTTCTATACTGATAAAATCCACTCGGAAGCTCTAACGGTAACACGTAAACGTCAACCAATTTGTTATTGGAGTTCAGAGAAGATTAGATATCGAGAGACATTTGAACAAGAAATAGGTAGATTTGGCCTTGGAGAATTAAGTGAAGAATTTGTTAACGAACAAGATGAAGGAGATACAAATTTAGAAGAGAAGACAGTGATTGTGAGATGAAGATGATTCTGTTGAGGTAATTATTCTGAATATGTTAATCATATATGATTACACTAATTTATTATATTAATTTCTAATCATACTTCTTTTTATTACATAGGCATATGAATCAAAATTATCTAAAATGTTTAATAGTTTTGAGAAGATGAAGGAAAAGCTGAATTCAAAGCTGAATGATGCAATAACAAAGTTCCCTGAAAAGGAAAGTTTCAGGATTTTCAAAGAAAAGATCACAAATATAATTGTTGAATAAAAAACTAAAAGAACAATTTTTTTGACTTTCCAAGTAATGAAACTGGTCTTGAAGGTATCAATTTGACACCAGTAATGGGTCAAAAAACAAATGATGAAAAATAGAATGAAGATAAAGAGGGAAATGGTGAAGAAGATGATGATAATGATGGAAGCTAACTAGAAGTAGATTATTTGCTTGATGAAAACGAAGCATAGAATGAAGGAATAAAGAATGATGGTGATAACAATAAAAAAGAAGGTGAAACTGAAGTAAAAGAGAAAAGTATGGAGATTAATGAAAATGAGAATTGTAACGTCCCAAAATTTAGAATAAAAAATTTCATTTTTAAATAGGTAAATTATAAAAGCGATAGTTTGAAAACATCATTAGTGTCATCCAATTCATACTCAAACCGAAGTGTGAAAAACCATAACATGTCATAGTAAAAACAATATCACAGTACAATCCCAAAGATCTCATAATACCGAAAATCATAATGTGATGCACTATGATCATGTCGTCTCCTTTCCTTTTGAAGAAGAAGTACCTGAAACCAAAACTGTAAAACGTAAGCACGAAGCTTATTGAGTTCCCCCATCATACCACATAATCACATACTGCCAGGCATATCTGAATGCCCGACCTACCCTGTTAGGCATATCTGGGTGCGCGACCTACCCTGTCAAGCATATCTGGGTGCTCGACCTACCCTGCCAGGCATATCTGGGTGCCCGACCAACCCTCCGGTTTATTTCAACCATTTACGAGGAGTATTTCACCATTACCACTACCACATAATAACATAGCATAAACATACTGTCTAACATATATGGGTGCCGCACCTACCATGTCAAGCATATTTGGGTGCTCGACCTACCCTGCCAGGTATATCTGGTTGCCCGACCTACCCTCTGGTTTATTTCAACCGGTTACAGGGACTATTTCACCCCTACCACTACCACATAATAACATAGCATAAACATACTTTTAGGCATATCTGGGTGCCCGACCTACCCTCCGATGTATTCTAACAGGTTACAGGGACTATTTCACCCCTACCACTACCATATAATTACATAACAATATGCACGTAAATCATAACAGATAGTGGCCTACCAGACAAATATCACAAAGACAATCATCTCTACTATAAAAAACTACTAGTGGCCCGACATTGGTGCCTTCGACCCACTCATATAGGAAGGTAACTCACCTTGCACTGTTGAAGTCCACTGCAAGAAATCCTTAACTACTGTCCTGGCAAGTCCTCGAGCTATCGGTACCACAATATCACCCAATTAGCAATTAGGTTCTAAACCATGTTTCATAATCCATATTTGGGGTAAAATGACCATTTTTCCCTTGGTCCAATAAGACACATGACTAAGGCCCAAACCCAAAACTATAAGATCCATAAATGTCCACTAATGTCCCAATTTTCCAGATTGGGCCAAACTCCTTATTGGGCCTTATCCTAAGGCCCAATCCTTCAATTAGTCCAGAACACAACCATTCTGATAGTCTATTAGGGCCTAAGGATCTAAGCGAAAACAGATGGCCCAAACCTAAAGCCCAAAGTCTGAAACTCCAATCAGAGGGGTGCACAGGGCGTACCTTCGCCTCGTATTGACCGTCTAGGGGGTCGTTGACTCGGTACGCGGGGCGTACATCAACCTACGTGGGGCATACCCTCAGACCCACCAAACTCCTTTTTGTGGCTTAACCAGTTAAGCACTTTGCGTCTAAACTCCAGGAAACCTCCAAATGAAGCTCATAATGCATAAACTCAACAACTTTATTCATTTACATGACTCAAAGAGACTCAATGACCATCTTAACCCAATAATATCCATCTAGAACATGCATGAATGGTTTCTAGCCTCAAAGATGGTAACTTTATGGACTTATAACCTCTGAAATGCTAAGAGTAGCAACTCAAAGCCCATGTAGTGGTGTCTAACCACTAGATCTCACTTAGGTGGTCAAAATGGGACCAAAAACCCACATACTCTTAAATATCAACTTATAGTGATCAAACTCAAAAATTTTGACCTTTAATGAGCTGAAAATGTAGCAAGAAGTCCAGATCCACAAGTCCTTCCTTTAACCACCACCTTGTACTAAGCTTCCACTTCTTGAAATGCAGCAAGACCCACCAAAAAGGCACCCACAAGATTCACAACATTCTTGGATGAAGATACCACTCGAAATTAGGGTTTAAGGCACCAGGGAATGAAAGAGAGGTGCAAACCTTAGACTTAAGATGCTTTAAATAGTGAGCCAACCCTCTCGTGTCTACTTTTCCATATCTATGCTGGGCGTACCCCAGCTTACACTGGGCGTACCCTCGCGCATGCCACCTCACATGTATTCCACTTATCTCCATTAGGGGCCAAAACTGCCAAAACCTTCAAACTAACATAACTCACTCATCCTAGGTCCGTTTCCAATGAACCTTATGTCCACAAAAAGGTGGCGAGAAACCCTACACTCCTAACAACACCCCCAAGCCTTAAGACCTTCCGAATAAGATCCAAAACGCAAGATATCAATTTACAGCCATACCCTTGGATCCCGAAGACACAATCGAATACATGGATCACTTGAATCATAGAAACTACATCCGAAATGGCTAAATCCTTCCTTTCCCAAAGCTCGAATCCCCATGACAGCTGATGATTGGGTCGCAGCCCCAATTAATTAGGCAAATCCTAAATCAGATATTACAACTCTCCCCCACTTAAATTAGATTTCGTCCTCGAAATCACTCCTCACTAACACCCATCTCAAAACAACCATATGAGTAATACAATGGAAGCCACAAACCGAAAATTTCATCTCAAAGAAAATTGAACCCTGAGCCTTCGAAGGAAGTAACTCCGACCTCTCTGAAACCGGAATCCGCATTGGTCCAACTTCCTGACAGACCAGCCACACTGAACTTAACCATGCTTAGTCCTCACCGAATGACCGACCAAACACACACTTCAACCCGATTATCCCGATGCTACTATCAGATCCATGTCACTGACCCAAACCAACTGCAGAACACCTATACTTGACAGAAGGCTCAAATAATCATTCGATTATAAGATCCATCCCTGTAACGGTAAGACTCAGACGAGAGCTTCACAACAAGGTCAAATCAATTACTCTGAGATTATTTAATCTAAATGTAAGTGACGTAGCACTTTTGATTAACAAGCTACCCCACACACAAGAATCCTCAAATCACCACTTATGCCCGAAACAATGAACTTCCAAAAGCATTGAACTGCCTGAAACACTGATATGGCTGAAACACCGATCTGCCTGAAATAGCAGGCTGCGTCCTGGCTGCTTTCCCAAACTCCACCAAGACCTCCCTGGTCTCAATTCATCCTCCAGTCATCTAAAATACCGAGTTTCAGTCCGGTTTCCGACTCAAAAGACTCCCACATAGTCTCCCCATGCGAGTTTCGAATGAAATCTTCATCTGTCAATAGCTGCCATTAGTTATCCTGCCACTATGGCTCTAACGACCTCGTGATCCAACCGATCTTGTCCATACGTCGAATCCTGACATCTCCAAATTCAAGGCTAAGAGTGAATTCTACATGACCAAAGGTAGCCTTATATCACAACGACCTTATACGGTCCATTGCTTCCTTGATCTCGTGAGTGCAATGGGGTTGCTGTGGTCTTATCACTCGCACAACCAGGTCTAATTCATCTGGGGTAATCCTTAAACCAATCCGTGGATTTGCCATACCCTTACTGCTGCACCCGAACTGGTGGGTACTGTTGGATAAGGTGTCTAATTCCATAACTATAATTGGTATGTACTTGACCCGAGAGTAGCATGCTCCATTTTGGGTTACATTCACCAAAACAATTTGATAGGATGAACATTTGAGAAAGAGGAATCATATTATTTAATTAGTATTGGTCAAGAATTAATTTGGTGACCAAAAGAGACTAATTAAATATACAAGGGGTGATTATGTAAATCAATAATATATATATATATATATACACACACACACACACACACACATATATATATATATATATATACATGTGTTGGGCTAATAATCCATGGTTGATTAGTTATGGGCTAAGCTTATGTAAGAATCCATAATGTGTTAGTCCATTTCAAGCCCAAGTGTATAGATTAGGGTTTACCCATGACCCTTGGATTCCTACACTATATATATGACCCCTATGGCCAAAAGTTGGTTACCCTTGTGTTCCTAGAGTTCATAGAGACGATTTTGAGTGCTAAGTAATCTCTCTCAAGTTCTCCAAATTTTTGGTGGTGTTTTGTGAACCAATTGAGGCATCACACTTGGGGTGCTAAGTTCATAAAGGCCAAACACATCAAGATACAACAAGAGGTAATTCTATAACTAGTTTTTATGATTCATATGTCATGTTGTATGATAGATTAGGTTCCATGCTTTGGAAAAACAATATTGCATGTATATGTAGAGAAAACTTAGATCCAAAGCATCAGGGTTGTATGTGCACCATAAGAGTGTTATAATGCTCAAAACCCATGAGTGGTATCAGAGACTATGATGTTTTCTCTAATATTGATGCATTGGTAATTGTTCAAAGCAAGAAAATTGTTTTCTTTGGAATCTGACTGATGACCACGACGTTGTAACTGTACAATGAACGTTTATTTATTTTTTTTGTTTTTTTGGCCAACTTTTGGATGAGAATCATTATCACAAACTGTTTGGACTATTAAAAAATCATTTTTTTTATTATGGTAGTGATTATACTCATCCAATGAAAAGATAATTGTCAAAATTTCTTGTAAATTGTTGATTTGATATTATCTTCCTTTGTGAGTTTAGTTAGATTAATCCTAGATTATATGATAATTTGTTTGTTAAAATTGATCTAAATGTTTTTAATGACTTCCCTAACTTGTCCTCAAGTTATGGAACATGAAAAGCCTCATCCATTAAAAATGACATTAAACTCATAAGTTATGGAAATGAAGAGTTTTGAAGAGTTTCAAAACTTGCCCTCAAGTTTTGGAATTTGTAAAGTCTCTCTAATGAAACATTTAATTCCAAACCCTAGAATTTTAAAAGTTTAAAATTCAACCCTTAGACTATTATAATATTATAAGTTTAATAATTATATGTATATATGTATAAGACTAGTCAGTCTTACCGTTAGTAGGCCTCATTCAAGAAGCTAGTCTATAGGGGGGTATATTGTTACTGTCTATAAAATGGTGGTTTAATGGGTATCCACTCTCACCACCGCTTCCTTGACTGGTGGAGGGTCGTTAGCCGAACGGGTAGGATAGGACATTAATTCTCGTCAAAAGTATAATGATAATTATAAGTAACTATATGTTTTATTAAATTCCCAATCTTAGTTACTTTAGGAAAAATGTGAAAATTATTATATTCCATGTAATTGCACTTTGCATCTTGCCAAGTCGTTAATGGAGCGTGTGTGGTTAACCGAAACATTAACTTGGACTAGTAAGGGTGGCAAAAGGTAGCTTGATATTTGTCATAGATCAATGGTGCGTGTGTGGTTAACCGACACATTGATTAGGTGATAAATTACATCAAGTGTACCAAGCATATTTGCATGGTTATTCACACCTTGTTTGTGATCCTCGGTATCCCAGTCACAAACTTGAAGGGCATAATCGAGATTTAATGTAACATCCCGAATTTCGCAGGTATATTTCGAATCCCACCTCTTTTATAAGTTGCCAATTTAAGTCCTTGGAGTTGTTTGAATTGGGTCATGAGAAGTATAAGTACTAAAATTGCAACTTTGGGTCAGGAAGATTACCTTGGGCGTATATAAGGGTACGCTGAGCGTACTAGGCGCACCCTAGTACGCTGGGCATATACTCATGTACGCTGGGCGTACTCATGTCAGGAGAAAAACCCTAATATTTAGGGTTTGGGGACTATATAAACACCCTTATGGATCATTTCCTCTGATTATCCTCAACCTCCATAGCCTACATTCGTCCTCCCCAAACCCTAGCTCTTCTTTGTGGGTGTAAGCTTATTTGGTGTGTGTTTTGGAGTGTTTCAAGAGGAAACCATTGCATACAAGTGTTTGAGAAGAAGATCAAGTACATAAATCTGAAGTTAGTTTGTGCACAAGAAGCTCCTAAAGGTATAAAGCTATAAACTTTATGCATACATGCTTAGATCTCATCATTTTACTTTATTAGAAGAATCTCTTGTCCCAAAAGCCGTAAAATGGTGTATTTTGTGTTATGGACGTAAAGAGCTGTCCTTCCAGGCTCTTGAAGGGACTTTGAGTGATAAAAATAAGCTCCCATTAACTGTAAGCGTCCCATGTAAGAGAAATAAGGTCTTAATGGATTAAGACCAAGCATTTAGAACTTTATGGACATCCAAAGTGATAAAGTTCATGACTTTATGGACCCTGGGCATGTTAGGCCTCTGGATATGAGATTAGGACTTAAGTGCCTAAGCCATTAAGCACTTAATAATGTTTTGTCAAGAGATGGAGTACGCCCAGCGTAAATCCAGTACGCCCAGCTTACTGGGTCAACCACCCCGATGGTGGTCAACATCTGGTCGCGTACGCCCCACATACCAGAAGAATACGCCCTGCGTATGTCCTCTGTTAGGCCATTGACAATTGGGCTTCGGGTTTGGGATTTTTTGTTGGATTAGCGTCTAAGTCCATAACTATTTTGGTATGTACTTGACCCGATGGTGCATGGTCCTTTTGGGTTGCCTTCATTAAAGCAACTTGATAGGATGAATTATGGAGAGAAAAGATTAATTATGATTTATTAATATATTATGAGAATAATATATTAAAGGAGAAATCATATTGTTTAATAATATTAGTCAAGAATTAATAAGAATTAAGTTTGTGGCTAAAAGACATTAATTAAACTTAAGGGACTAGAACTGTCAATTGTGTAATAGTTGAATATTGAGCTAATGGACTTCGTATTAAAGGGGTGGACGAATCCTATGGGGAAACCCATTAGAAATTGTCCAAAGGCCTTTAAGAAAGGGGTACATGGGTTGCTTAGGGCCTAAGCATCCAAATTAGGGTTTCCTTGTTAGATAACCCTAATAGCCTCACTATTTAAGGAACCCTTAAGCCCCAAAAATGTGGTGAACTAATTGGTTAGGGTTTCCACACGTTTTGGGCAGCCTCCTTCTCTTCTCTTCTTCATCCTCTTGCTCTTGGTGTTTGTGAACCATTAGAGGAGTGACATTTGTGACTCTAAGCTTTCTAAAGTCATTACAAGGAGAATTTGAGATTGTTATTACTACATAACAATCAAGGTATGATCTAAACCCTAATTCATATGTTATATTGATTATCATATACTAGATCTAGGGTTTATAGTCTTGGATGAATTGCATGTACAATAGAAAAACCTAGATCCAAGCAGTAGGGTTTGTATGAGCACATAAGATGTACAATAGAGAAACCTAGATCCAAGCTTAAATGTTCTGCAATTAGGGTTACGACATCCCTCTCCCGAGTTGTGGAATATTGTGTTGGGTCCTAGCCTTAATATCTCATTTGGGTGATTTATTAAGGACTCAATCGATCAACTAACTTGAATTTGTTTTCTCCCGTTTTGTAGATGTCAAAGTACGACAACTATGGTCTTCCCAAATCCCGTGGAACAAGCATTCCACATGAAGATGATATTCCACGATTCGATCAAGGAACAAGAAATCGTGCTTCACTTCCTCCTCCTCCTCCCGTTATTCTCCCTAACCCACAAGATCGAAGAATTTAAAGGTTCAATGTCACTAAAGCCCTATTGGAAATGAAACATGAAGATGGTAAACCCGTGTGTGCCCACGTTCTAGGAATGAAATCACACATCGATAGGTTGATAATGTTGGGTGCGTCATTCCCGGATAAGTTGGCTATGAACTGGGTTTCGCAGTCACTTCCCGAATCATATAATGAGTTCAAAAGAAAGTATTATATGATGGATCATGACGAAAACCTCATTGACCTAACTTACATGCTCATTGTTGCTGAATCAGAAATGATTTGGCAAAGCAATGGAGCGTATTTGTTGGAAAAGTCAACCGACCATGCTTCCGAGGACGTTCTAGGAGAACCGACCTACGTTTGCTGCCAAGAGAAAGGGCGTTGGAGACAAGTCTGCCCTAAGAGCTTGAAGAGTCCAGAAGATGGGAGAGTCAAAGAGTATGACTGTGCTTCAGGTAAAATCCACTATCTAACTCTATTAAGTTCCTATTCATTGATTCTTAATACATAATGTGATAAGATTGCATTTGATTGTTTTGCAGGATCAGTGAAAAGAGAGGAAGCTTGATGAAAGAGCAAGATGAGGCTAATCACGAAGAAATGGATCTCGATTGCATGAATTCGAAGATTAGATTTGAGCTTAGAAAGTTATGATAGAGTTCTTAGGAATATTTTATTACATAGTTTTTTCAGTTGATTTTACATTGTAAGGACAAAATGTTTTCTGCTGCTTTATGAATAAAATAAATTTTGATTTGAATCATTTATTTATTTATTTCCTTGCAATAAAATCGTTATGAAAAAAATTGATGTTTTCATATTTCTATCGATGTGATTCTTAATTATGTTGTTTGTGGAAATGTTGAGAATTTACCAAATAAGGAGAGTTTCTCATCGCCAAGTTTCAATTGGACAGAAATTTGGAATCACGCAACTTGGTTGCATGATGAATGAGAAATTTCATATTTGGAAATTAGACTAATTCGTTGACAAAGTGTCAAGTGAAGGACTAGGAGATCGAGTGCACCAAGTTGTGTATTGATCAAGTCCACCACAAGAGTAACAAAGATATTCGTCATGATTTACCAAAGTTTAGTAAATATGATTATACTTATAAGATTAAGTGTAATTCTGAATTGATTGAAAGAGTTTAAATCAATAGCAGAACGAATAAGAAGAATCAAGTAGGCAGAAAGATAAAAGTTTATCTATTCTAAGAAGAAGGGAGAGTACCTTTTATTATGTTTTATGATAGGTCTTAATGATTAAGAACCATATCTCAATTGATCCTCTAAGTAAATCTTAGTACAATTGTATGTCTAAGAAGAAGAATCGAGAATTGAAGAAATGGTTAAATCAAGAAGCCAATCATAATTCGTTCCAAAACAAGTCTTAAAGTTAAGAATTGTGACATTAAGTGACAAGTCTTAAGAAGGTTTATAACATTCATCAAATGTAGAATTTGGAAAAAGGATTTTCTTATTTTCGTACATTTGAAATTGGAAAGTTGTGATGTCTTGGATAAGACAAAGACCAACTAGGACCAATTTTATGAAGTGTTTTGTTTTGATAAAAGCTACACTAACTCTTGAATATTTGCTTGTCAAGAAATGCTTATTGACAAGAGAATCTTATATGTCAAGGAGTCAGTGGGAGTCTTAATGGCCTTGAAAGGTTTAAAGAACAAATCCAGAATACCGTATCGATCATCACTAGCACACGAGTAGAGGTTTACAACATATCGTGTTGACATTATCTTGTTTTTGTGCCGTTCCAGTCGAGTTCATTATGCATATGAGTCCTATGAGTTCTCATTGAATGCATAAAAGGCAAGGACCTTGATCAATGAAAAGTATATTGATAGGAAAGGGTGAGCTGCTTAAATACTTGGAAGACATGGTGGGCAGCTGTGTTACCATAAGGCAAGAAATCAAGATTGAGAAAGTTCGGTCCATATGAGCTTGAATTTGTCATAAACTTTGGTTTTGACAAATTCACATGAATAGGAACACATACACCATTAAAATCTAAGTGTCATAAGATTCCCTCCTTCAAGAAAATGACTGTGAGGAAATGCTTTCACTAATAACGATTTTAAAAGTATAGTGATTGTGAAATTGTATTCTCGAATTCGATTATGGTTACGATATCCCTTTCCATGATTCGAATTGTGAGATTTGGCAATTAGTCTTAATTGTTTAGACACACATATGAGCTATCTAAAGGAAAGGCGTATAAGCTTATATAAAGGATTATCAAAGTATTAGGTATTAGAAACATGAACTTAAGAAATTCAATAAGTATTCTTTTTCTGGATGTTAAGCTGGTTTCTGAATACATGTCAAAGCTAGTGGGAGCATAAGTGTTATGTTTATAATAATCATCATGATAGTGGGAGCATAAATGTTATGATTGTATGATTATTAAGGCAAGTATTGCAAGTTAGCAATATTAATTATAGAAAACAAGAGTCATACTTTGCAAAGTTGTAAGGATGTAAAGTTGTTTTGCTATAATTAAGGGAGAGAATATTATGCTTCATTTCAAATCTAAAAGCTTAGGTTGTGGAATGTTAATAAATTTAGTCAAGGATACATAGCACGTTCTTAAATTTCAATTATGATTACGGAATTCCTCTTCATATTTCGAATTGCGAGAACGTAGAACATAAAATATCATGGCAGAAGATTGATAAAGTATCAAATCTTTATGTAAGATATTATGCATCGTGTCCCATACGCTTCGGGTATAGGATCGATTGTAAATGCTATAATATTTGATCTTTCTAAAATTTTCCAAATATATAGCGCATTTAGAGGGAAAAGGACAAGAATCGGTTTTGACTAAGATAATTAAACAACTATCAAAGGACAATCCAAAGTTCGCCGAGGATTGGTCGCTTGTGAGTAGTTGGAAGTATGATATTGGATGGACCATATCGACATTATTATGAATAGATAAGATTCTATTAAGAATGAGTTGTCGTATGGAAAATATGGAAATGTTTCCATATTGGGAGTTAGATATTGAGAATCAATGTCTAGATTAGAAACTTTTATGCAAAAGGATGTTCAAAGGAATGTACTTTGAGTGAAAGACATCACATCTATGGAATTGTCTTGTAACAATCTCCGATAGAGGACTTTGTAATTTCGTTGGCAATAGTCATTGTGACATTTGTGCTAGGATCATTGCATAAAATGTTAGAATCTAGCATTTTCTATAAGTGGCAAGAATTTGATATTCTTTCACTTGTGGAAAGGATTAGGAGTTGTGAAATGAGTATGATTGGAAATATGTTCATTTGATCTATTTCACAAAGCAAGAACCGTATGTAAACATTGTGTGCATGCTAAGAGCATGGGACAAGTGTGGTAAGTAATTCAAGTAAGAAGTTGATTACCCAAAACGACAAATAATGAGTAATCGATATGGTGATAAATAAAAGGGGTTTTATTTATACTCAAAGGTTGAGGCCATATGGGATTAGTATTATTCTTGTGTTTTACTTTGCATGTTTTGACTTCCTGAATAATTTAATTGGTTAAGAACAGTCAAATTATTCGAACGGGCCACAGTCGTTCATATGTTGGAAGTAGGTATGAATGAAGACTGTCATGAATTGGTGTGTGGATTGTCTAAAGAGCATTAGACATAAGCAAATGTTTGCTGCAAAGTTCATGAGTGCTTATGAATATGATTTGAGCATTGGATTAAACCTACGCTCACTTGGATCACTTCATGGATTTTATCACGAGTGATTGGTGAGACGATAATATCTTATATTCTTGAAACCGAGATGTGTGAGTTGTATCTTGCGAGTCGGTTGCACATTGATAGTATGTAAACGCACCAGTAACTTGGTGTTATGAAACATATTGTTGTGTGTGATTCGGTGAGTAAGTGCAAGCAAGCATTAAATCAAAGTTTATCCATTCCTTTTATCCAAAGTAGGATAAAAGCGATATCTGTGGGCCACTCGATGATTTAGTGATGGCACCTCAGCGCTTGGCCAAGCCGGGACTAAATTGATGTGTTCAACTGTAGTTTGTTGTTAGTCGTCATAAATATGAATTCGGGAAATAGCACATAAACAGAGAGAATGATTTAGATCCATGTCTTAGTCTATACGATATCTAGAATGGAGGAATATATGATCCCTTATCTGAAGGACATGCGTATCTGATAAGATCAGAGTTGACAGCGGCTTTGGAAAGCTACGATTGTAGATCAGGATCTGAAGTCATACGTGGAATAGTTATTAGACTTATCCAAGTGGGAGACTGTTGGATTAGTGTCTATGTCCATAACTATTTTGGTATGTACTTGACCTGATGGTGCATGGTCCTTTTGGGTTGCCTTCACCAAAGCAACTTGATAGGATGAATCATGGAGAGAAAGGATTAATTATGATTTATTAATATATTATGAGAATAATATATTAAAGGAGAAATCATATTGTTTAATTAATATTAGTCAAGAATTAATAAGAATTATTTTTGTGGCTAAAAGACATTAATTAAACTTAAGGGACTAGAACTGTCAATTGTGTGATAGTTGAATATTGAGCTAATGGACTCCATATTAAAGGGGTGGACGAATTCTATGGGGAAACCCATTAGAAATCGTCCAAAGGCCTTTAAGAAAGGGGTACATGGGTTGCTTAGGGTCTAAGCATCCAAATTAGGGTTTCCTTGTTAGATAACCCTAATAGCTTCACTATTTAAGGAACCCTTAAGCCCCAAAAACGTGGTGAACTAATTGGTTAGGGTTTCCACACGTTTTGGGCAGCCTCCTTCTCTTCTCTTCTTCATCCTCTTGCTCTTGGTGTTTGTGAACCATTAGAGGAGTGACATTTGTGACTCTAAGCTTTCTAAAGTCATTACAAGGAGGATTTGATATTGTTATTACTACATAACAATCAAGGTATGATCTAAACCCTAATTCATATGTTATATTGATTATCATATACTAGATCTAGGGTTTATAGTCTTGGATGAATTGCATGTACAATAGAGAAACCTGGATCCAAGCATTAGGGTTTGTATGAGCACATAAGATGTTCTTATAGCTAAAACCCATCATTTTTATGGACTAAAGGGATTTGGGCCTTTGCTGGGCTTAATAAATAAGATGTTATGGGCCAATTAGTGGTAGTGGATCATGGGTTAGGCCCAATAAGGAGATTGGGCCCAATTTAGTAAATTGGGCCAATAGTGGACTTATGTATTTGGACCTTCAAGATAAGGACTTGGTGTGGGAATTTGGCCCATTAAAAGGAATGGGTTTAATGAGTTCTAAAGACACTTGGTCAAGGGGGTGATGTTGGGTATTAACCTGGTATTTATTATTATGTGACAGCTCGAGATTCCTGGTGAGATTGTAGTCAGAGACTTGTAGTATTTCAACACTAATTGCGAGGTGAGTTATCCTCACTATATCAACAGGGTCTAAGGCACCAAGGCCGACCCTTCGTGGATTGCATTCAGATTATTATGTGATATACCTACTGATTTACATCCTGGTAGTTACGATGCTATCTTAGTGACCTGTTAGGTCAGTTTCCTGGTTGTAGGATCATTGCTATGCTTGTGATCTGTTAGATCGGTTTGACTATTATATGCATGCTATTGTTTGTATGTTATCCATGTGCACATGATTATTGTTTGGGGGTTGGGTTGAGATGGTCCTGCTTCGTGTTGTAGGCCAACATACCTGGGGCGGTCCGGATAGGTTGTAGGCCCTGAGGATGCGGTCCAGTCAGGTCGAAGGCCCGACGAGCGGTCCGGATAGGCTGTAGGCCCTGCGAGGTGGTCCAGTCATGCCGAAGGCTCGGGAGCGGTCTAGATAGGCTGTAGTCCCTAAGGAGGCGGTGCAGTCATGCTGAAGGCTCATTATACATGTTGTTTGTTATTATTTTGCTGCGTGGTATATGTTGGTTTTTTGGGGGTAACTCATTAAGCCTTCGAGGTTACATCTATCGATTTTATTTCAGGTACTTCAGGTGACCATGGAAAGGAGAAGGCGTGATGTACACATCCTCACATTTTATGATTGGGGATTTTTGGGAACTCTAATATAAAATCATTTTGAAAACAATTTGTGAACTATGTTGATGTTTGAATAATTTTATTTACTCGGATTGGTTTTGAAAAGTTTAAAATTTCTAGTAAAATTTTGGGTTGTTTCATTTAAACATGCCATTGAAAAGTTCAATTAATCTCAAAAGAATCTACGAATTTCAATCCAATTAAAACTTAATATTCAATTTCGTTTTTCGTTGTGGAAATTGGTAAATCGTCATTTACTTACCTTCAAATATTTTGCAATATTTGGGTTACGACATCCCTTTTCCGAATTGTAAAATATTGTGTTGGGTCCTAGCCTTAATATTTCATTTAGGTATTATGTTAAGGATTATTATGTAATATAAACTTTTTCTTTCTTTCTTTTCAGATGTCTTCCAACAACGCTTCTGTCTCAAACCCTTCTGGCTCTTTCTCTCTCATGAAGTTGTGTGGGAGAGTCATCTTTGATGGTTCGAACTTCAATGACTGGATTCGGAACATTAGAATGGTCACTCGCTATGAGGACAAGGAATATGTCCTAGACATAGAGATTAAGGAAATTGATGAGTCCACTGCTACTCCTGAGGAGATCGCTGAATATAGGACTCATGAGAAGGACACCACAAAAGTGTCTTGTATCATGTTGGCCACTATGTCGGCTGAACTCCAAAAGTCCTATGAGGACTACTACCCTTTCGAGATGCACCAAGACTTGATGGAAAGATACCATCAAAGTGCTCGTCAGGAAAGATATGAAATTATTGCCTCCATGATAACAACAAATACGAAAGATGGAGAGTCCATCACAACCCACTTGCAAAAAATGCAAAGGTTTGTGGACCGCTTGCTGAAGTTGAATGTGAACATTGATGAAGAGTTGGTCGTAAATATCATTCTACACTCTTTACCTCCCTGTTATGATCAGTTCTGTATGACCTATCATATGAATAAGGAGGATGTCATTCTTAGCAAGCTTTAAGGCCTTTTGAGGACTGCAGAAAGTAGTCTCAAAGGTAAATCTATTGTTACTACTCCTACTCCTACTACTACTACCCTTGTCTTGGAAATTGGACATGGGAAAGGGAAGAAGAGGAAGGATCCTTCTAAGAGGCGCATGGGAAAGTCTCATGATGGATCCTCTTTTAGTGGGACCAAAGTTGGTACTGCTAATACCTCTACCAATCCGAAAGAAGCAGAGTATTTCTATTTTCATGATAAAGGGCACTGGAAGCGAAGCTGCCCCAAATACTTACAGGATGTAAAGGATGGGAAGGTTAAGCCCACCCATGCATGTATTTATACTATTCTATCTAATAACTCATCACATTCTTGTTATTGGGTCCTTGATACAGGTTGTGGTTTACACATTTGTTCTAATTTGCAGGGACTAAAAAGAAGTAGGAATGTGGAGCACGAGAAGATGAACTTGATCATGGGGAAAAGGAAAATGTCGTCTGTAACAGGATTGGAGTTTATTCTTTATTGCTTAGTAGTGGGTTAGAAATAGATTTGAAATTTTTTTGCTACTCGTCTGATAGGGCGAGAAATATTATTTCCTTTCATGGTTTGTACAAACAAGGTTTTAGATTTTCATTTGATAATGAAACTGGTTCTATTAATGGTTTTATAATGGTGTATTTTATTTTAAAGCTTTGCCTTGTAACGGTGTATATGAAATTGTGATGGTTGTAGACAACTTAGGAAATAATGTGTTGCACATTGATTGTTCCAATAGTTTGGATAAAGCATCCTTGTGGCATTGTCCTCTTTGACATGTCAATAAGAAATGCATAGGCCAACTCCAAAAGGCTGGAGTCTTGGAGTCATTCGACTTAAAGTCGGATGACACTTGCGAATCTTGTTTTCTTGGAAAGATGACCAAGTCACCCTTCACTGGCACTTGTGAAAGGGGTGAAGGTTTGTTGGATCTCATACACACCGATGTGTGTGGATCCTTCAGAACTGCCACAAGGGATGCTAACTGCTTCTATGTGACTTTTATTGATTATTATAATAAATATGTGTAACACCTAGTTCCTGGTATGCCTTTAATTCATGTATTTATTATGTTTTTCTCTGGGAATCGAAGAGTTGGAGGCCCAAATCGTTGAGTAGAGTCGTGATCCGCAGGAAGTTTAAGTAGTTTACTCGACGAGTCGAGAGGCCGACTTGGCGAGTAGGCGCTGTTTGAGTGAAACCCTAAATTGAGGGTTTGCACCCTATTTAAACACATTATAACCCCTCAACTCAGCCCCCATCTTCCAGAGCAGACCCTAACTTGAAACCCTATCCATTTTTGGTGTGTTCTTGAGCCTTGTGGTGTTACTTTGTGTGATTGAAGCTTGACGAAGAGAATGAGGCTTGTAAGATCAAGGGGAAACAAGAAGATCCAGAGTTTTGAGCATATTTCCAGCTTATTAGAGGTATAAAGCTGAAAACCTTGTCTATTCATGTGACAATAGTCAATTTCGGGTCAATTCAAAGTCAAACAAAGTCAACGAGTCAAACCGGTCGACTCAATTAAACCTTGTATATTAGGGTTTACGTTATGTAATTACCGTATAACTCGCTATTTTAATGAGAAAACATCATTTGGAAAATTCGTGTGTTTAATTTTCCTTAGCATTAGTGCTAAACAATGAACCTAACCGATAAAACAATGTTGCATACTCATATGGAGTGTGTAAGATCCTAAAACATGGCTTAATGGGGTTTACGGACCTTGCATTGCGAAGCCGGACTCTCAAAAATGTCACAAACGAAACCTCTCTCAATCGTATTCACTCTATCTCTCTATATTCACTCTCCGTATGTGAAATCTCTCTAAGTATGTCAAATCTCTCCCAAATCTCTCCAAGTATGTGAAATCTCTCCCAAATCTCTCCAAGTAAGTAAAATCTCTCCCAAATCTCTCCAAGAATGTGGAATCTCTCCCAAATCTCTCTCCGTATGTGAAATCTCTCAAAGTATGTGAAATGTCTCCAAAATCTCTCCCAACTCCTTAAAACCACTCGGGGCATCCCGACCCTTAATTTAGTCGAAAACTGCTCGAAAACGGAAGTCTACGCGAAAAACAACCTTAAGGAGCCGAAACCCCTCTTAGAGCCGAACCTCCTGAGAGCCGAGGCGCTCTCAACCGAAATGGACCGAGCCCTCTGTCTATTTCGGTCCCCTGATCATTCCAAACCGAGACCTGACTTTCGGCTCTACCCTTCTTACTTTCGGTCCGAGGACTTGAGCTTCTGTTCGAGGAGCGAGCCTGCGCAGCCAAGACCGGGCCTCGCCTTCTGTTCTTCTCCTCGCGCTCTCGATTCCTCTTCCCCTCCTCTCAGCTCCCATTTACCTTCGGTTCTAAGCATCAGGAACCGAACCTTCGGCCCAGGACTTCGGATTTTGACAGTTTTCACCCGGTTTTTAATATCATTAGCGTTTTGAGCCCGTTTCTCGTGATTTTAACGCAGGATTTTCTCGAAAAATCATATTTTTACATATAAGGCCCTAAATAATCATAATTTAAACATATTTTTATGGAAATCTTTATTTAATAATAAAATCTAGTGGGTGAAGTACAAAGGTTGAGTGTTGACTTTTCTTTGTATGATGACACAAACAACCACCATACCCACTCCATGACTAACCCACACTCCTCCCCACCATCCCTAGTCAATTCCTTGTACCTTTCCATCAATCATCAGCCCTCCCACGTTCTAAGAGCTGGAACAAATCAACCTCTCTCCTCATTTTCACTCACTTGCTCTCCTTTCACCAAAAATCAAACACAACTTTTCTCTCAAACTTTTTCTCTCTATTTCGAGATTCCAAGACTGATCATCAAGCTTTATTATACTCTTGGTAAGTAAAATTCATCCTCCTTGTGATTATTACACTTCATTCTACTCCAATCATTGATTGCTTACACAAACTCCATCACTTTGATGTCAGATTCTCGAAAATCTTCAAGGCATATTTAAGTGTTCTTGAGTTGAACACTTCCCTTATCCAACATTCATCTACTGAAATCACATAAGGTGAGTTCATACCCCTATATTTTCATGTTTTCTTAAGTTTTAAGGGGGGTGGGGGGGGGATACCGTTTAAATCATCAAGAAATCAACTAAACTTTCCCAACAGCTTTCATCAGAAAAGTTGGACTTCAATCACGGACTGTTTTGGACAACCTAAACATTTTAGTTTTCAAAACTGTACAAGCTTCAATTAGTTCAAGTCCTTAGATTTAAAATGGATACTTGCACATCTCCATACGATTTTCCTACAATTTATGGTGATTTTTACAAAACTGCCTATCATTTCAAACATCAATCCGGACCAGTCTGTGAGTATGGACTTGTTCGCACAAGTTAGAGGTCACTAAAAATCATGAGAAAAATTATAGCGAAACTAGATTCATTTTCCAGACTCTCAGAGTTTACGGATTCTGATTTGGACCTTTGATGATTTTTCTATAAATTTTCTAAAAACAGTGATAGGAAATGTTACGAACAGAAAAATGCTATCAATTTCAATTCACCTTGTAACATGTTGAGCAAGGTGTATATCTTTGTGTGATTATATGTTATTGCAATGTATGACATTTTTGTATTAGTATATAGACATACATCAGTTAACAAATGGAGTTTGCTAGATAAAGCATAGAAATAACAATTTGTTATAATCAAAGTGCATCCATTTCATACAAACATTTGAATAAACTATGTTAAGTATAGTTTACGTACATTACCACTACTACCCTTGTTTTGATAAACTATAATAGGTATAGTTTATGATAAATCACATAACACACTCATACAAAAAGGGTATAGTTATACAAAAAAAGATTTTCATTACATTACGCGTGAATTCGTTAATGACTTTTATGAGACATTCGCTTCACTTTACCAACAAGTCCTGTATTGTAACCAGAGTCTCCTGGAGGGAGAGCATGATAGTTGTATATAGATCTATATTGGGATTGAAAAACCCACACCTGATTTGCTTGCAACAGCTAGACCAGCATGTCTGAGGTGACAAATGTCATAACATTTCCGACGCCTGAAGAACGTCGTTTCAGGCCACCTAGGTCATATCATGGTTATAATAACTCACATTAAGTATTAGCAAACATAGAATTTACGGGGATTTCACCGAAATCTAATGATTTTATGTCAATTTAAACTTGCATTGTTTTACTATAAATATGACAAATTATTTGTACATTCCGGTCTTTGGGTTTTAAGACTACATTTACACATTAATGAAAATATTGGATTTTCTAGGACGGACACTACTTTTAAAAGAAAAGGACTTCATATTTGCATACAAAAACTTATGAACTCACCAACATTTGTGTTGACACTTTTTGAAACCACTTGTATTCTCAGGGAATCACTAAACAGGTAATCAAGTGCTTTTGAGGATGGGACGTTAAGGCGTCAAACATTTCACATTTTGTCAAACATATTGTAATTGATTTGGAAACATGTAATTCATATTGGCGCACTGGAAAAGAAAATTTGATTGGAAGATCTACTTCTCAAACTTCCATAGACATTGAAAATGGTAACATTGGAAGTCTAGAAAAGATTTCTCTTCCCAATGGAAAGGGATCGGCCATAGTCAACTCGGTTGACCAAATGGTAAAGAGAAAGGCTAAGTCTGAGATTGTCTCACGTGCCAATGCAAAAGAAGCCATTTGTTTCTAATGACAGTTGAAGGGACATTGGAAGCGATGTTGCCCTAACTATGTAACATCCCAAAATCGAGACCCATTTTTTTTGTTTAATTACATTACTTATATAAATAGTTTACGGAAAACATCGTTGCTATCGTTTGAAAACATCAAGTCACAAATCACGAGTCTCGAAAACGATACATTAAGTAGTAAAATGTCAGAGTACAATCCCAGGGTTCTCAAAGCGGAAATCATATGTGTGCGATGTGCTGCTACCGTACCAACTCCTTCCCCTTAGCTAAAGAGGTACCTGAAAACAAAACTAAAAACGGTAAGCACGAAGCTTAGTGAGTTCCCCCATCATACCGCATACGATACAACCATACTTACTACCGGACAGTTCTAGGATGCCCGACCTACCCGTGTCAAGCCATTCTGGGGTGCTGACCTACCCATGTCAAGCCATTCTGGGGTGCTGAACTACCCGTGTCAGGCCATTCTGAGGTGCCTGCCTACCCTCCGATCTATCTCATCCAGCCATGGGGACTATTTCACCCCTACTACTATCACATAATATTATATATCATAATCATACTGTCAGACATATCCGGGGTGTCCGACCTACCCTATGGTCCTAACTACGGAATCAAGGACTATTCCCCTTCCTACTACCACTAGCACATAGAACATATCATACTGGCACATAGAACATATCTAATAATAGAAAAGGTTGCAAATAGCCCCAAAATAAGATCTAGGAGATAGATGGTCAAGGTTCAAGCTTTTTAACTTGAATGAACTGAGAATGGAGCAAAACCTCTGGATCTACTAGCTTCCACTTGAACTCCAAAGCATTCTTCTTCACTTCCAACTTCAAATGCACATAAAAGTCACCAAAAAGCTCAAGAACACTCAAAAGGGGCTTAGGGTTTCTCTAGGTTGGGAAGGACGATGGGGGCTGGGTTGAGGCAGAATAAGACGTTTAAATAGGGTGCAAACACTAACATTAGGGTTTCCTCCAGACAACTCCTACTCGTCGAGTCGGTCCCCCGACTCGTCGAGTAGGTCACTAAACCTACGGGTCCAAAGTCGAGTCTACCCCGACTCGACGAGTAGGTCACTAAACCTCCGGGTCCAACGTCGAGTCTACTCGACGATTTGGGCCTCCAACTCGCCGAGTCCTAGGGAAAAACATGAAAAATACTTGAATTAAATACGTACCATGGACTGAGTGTTACAGACTACCTGGAAGATCTGAGAGAAGGTAGAATCAAAAAGTTTGACTCTGCTTCAGGCAAGTCTACTATCTGACTCTATTAAGTTCCAAATTGTTGATTCTTAATACATGATGTGACAAGATTGCATTTTTATATTTTGTAGGATCATGCAAAAGTAGGAAGCTTAAAGGAAGAGTGTGTTGAATCTGGTTGTAAAGATGGATTTCAATCGCATGGTTCGATGATCGAATTTTTGAGTTGCTTAAGAGTTATGATAAATTACTTTGTAATAACATAGTTTTCATTTATAATTGCATTGTAAGGAAAATTTTATAAATAAATATAATTTTATTTTTATTTTATGATATCTCCTTGCAATGGCATTTATGAAAATTGATGTTTGTATGTTTCTATGTTAGCAATATGAATTTGATTCTTTCGTTTGTGGCAGTGTCAAGAAATTGCAAATAAGGAAAGATTCTCATCAACCAAGTTTCAATTGGATAGAAACTTGGAATCATGCAGCTTGTAGTGTGTGACGAATGAGAACCTTTGCCTTTGGGAAATTAAGACCAATTCCTTGTTCACATGAATATTTGAGTCAAGTGAAGGACTAGGAGATATTGGGTACACTTGGTTGTGTACTGGTCGAGGTCCACCGCAAAGATAAATATTTATCCAATCTAAAAAGATGGGAGAGTACTTTAGTATTGTGGTTTATGATCATCTTAATGATTATGGAAAACCATATCACAATTGATCCTCTAAGGATATCTTATTGTACTTGTATGGCTAAGAAGAGGAATCGTGAATTGTTGAAATGGTTAAATAAAAAAGGTGAATCATACTTCGTTCCAAAATCGAGTCTTAGAGTAACACTCCAAGATCGAGCCTCGAGTGACATAATCTTAAGAAAGATTTGTAACACCTATCAAATGTAGAGTAAATTGTTTTCTACTCTTGCACATTTGAAATTGGTAAGTTGTGATGTTGGATAAAACAAAGATCAACTAAGGCCAATTGTGTAAAGTGTTAGTCTTGATTAGAATCCGCACTAACTTTTGAATATTTGTTTGTCAAGTAATGGTTCTTGACAAGAGAGTCTTATATGTCAAGAGGTCAGTGGGAGTCTTAAAGTTCTTGAAAGTTTCAAGAACTAATCAAGAGTAAACCTATTGTTAAACACTAGCACACGACTTGAGGTTTGTAACCTATCGTGTTGGCATATTCTTTTTTCTGTGGCCAATCTAGTTAATGTTGACTATGCATGTGAATTCTATGAGTTCTCAATTGTTTTCATAACAACCTGGAAGCAATGGCAGACCTTTGTGCTGCCAAATGGCAAGAAATGAAGATTAAACAAGTTCATTCCATATGAGTTTGGATTTGTCACTAACCCAGTCTTGTGATTATGGTTATGACAAGTTCACATGGATAGGAACACATACACCATAAAATCTAAGTGTCATAAGGTTTCTATCCAACTCATGAAAATGATTGTGAGGAAACTCTTTCACTAAGTAGATTTTAAATAGTTAGCAATTGTGACATTTGCATTCTCAAATTTGATTATGATTATGGTATCCCTCTTCATAGTTTGAATTGTGAGAAATGGCAAACGTCTAAACATTTGGGACTTATTGATGTAAGTTCTAAAATTGTTTAGACACACATGTGAGCTATCTAAGGAAAGGTGTATGAGTTTGAGAAGCCTATATAAAGTCTTATCGAAGCATCTCGTATCAGAAATCTGAACTTTAGAAAGGAAGTCAATAAGTATTGATTTCTAGAAGTCCAACTAATTTCTGAATACATGTCAAAGCTAGTGGGAGCATAAGTGTTATGCTAGTAAGATAATAATTATTATGCTAATGGGAGCATAATTATTATGGTAAGTGTTGTAAGTTAGCAATGTTAATTATAGAAAAACAAAAGGTTTCAAATCGTAAAGTTGTAGGTTTGAAAAGTTGTTTTGCTATAATTAAGGGAGAGGAAATTATACTTCATTTCAAAATCTAAAAACTTAGATTGAGTTTTTAATCAAATTTAGTCAAATATATATGAATGTTATGTTGGAATGGTTCAACATAAGGAAATTCTATATATGGAAATGTTAATTGCGTTCTCAAAATTTCATTATGATTACGACATCCCTCTTCATAATTCGAATTATGAGAACATGGCAAATAGAAATATTGTAGCAAAAGACTGGTCAAGTATCATGTCATTATGAATCGTATCCAATATGCTTCGGGTATAGGATCGATTACATGTGCTATATATTCGTCCGTTCTAAATTTTCCAAATGCCTAGGGCATTAAGAGGGAAAAAGGACTAGAACTGGATATGACTAAAGTGGTTGACAACTGTTAAGGACAATCTAAGGTTCACCAAGGATTGGTCACCTGTAGTTGGAGGTATAAAAATGGATTGACCATATTGACACACTCTGAGAAGAGGTAACTCTTGTTCAGAAGTGATAGTCAAAATGGGAACATGAAAATGTTTCCATAAGTGGAAGTTATTCTTTACATCTGTGTAAGATTAGGAAACTTAATGCAAGAAGGATGTTCAAAGGAATGTACTTTGAATTTGAGACTTCGTTTTCATAGGATTGCTCTCCATTGGAATACTTTGTAATGTCTGTTGCCAAGTCTTTGTGACTGTTGTGCATAGTCATTACAAGAGGATCATTGCATATAAGCTTAGAATCTAACATATTATAGTAAATGGCAAGAATTTGATATTCTTACATTTACGATAAGGATTTGGAATTGTGAGATGAGCATCATTGAAATGTTTTCAATTGATCTATTTCACAAAGTAAGAATCATAGATAAACATAGTATGCATGCTTGGAGCATGGGACAACTATTGTTTTAATTCAAGTATTAAGTTGATTATACGAAACAATATACAATGAATAATGAGTAATCAATATGGCACTCAAAAGTTTTGAGGCCATATAGGATTAATATTATTCTTGTGTTTCACTTTGCATGTTTTGACTTACCGAATAACTTGGTTATTCAAACGATCCACAGTCGATCATGCTTTGGAAGTAGGTATTGAGGCAAGACTGTCATGAATGGGTCTGTAGTTTGTCTAGGTGTTTTAGACGTAGCACAAGCTTTCTATACTGTTCATGAGTACTCCTGGAATAAGATTTGAGTATTGGATTCAACCCACGCTCATCTGAATCACTTCATAGTCAATGCTCCCAGTTGACTCAAATCTTCGAGTTTGCCCTTCAACTCGCCGAGTTCCCATGAATCACCAAATTGTGATTTCGTGAGCCAACTCGTTGAGTTCTTCCATGAACTTGCTGAGTTCTTCCCTATCACAGAATCAAGACACTTCCATTCAATTCATCGAGTCCATCCTTGAATTCGTAGAGTTCCTCTGTCTGTTAGCCCCTTCTTACTCATTTAGCAGTTACTCTTCAGACCTAGACCTTATACTTCAGATCTCGACTAGAAATGCCTCTGGAAGGGTAAAGTTTCCAACTTAACTTTACCCATTAATACCTTTCTTGAATGGGTTAAGCTCAAAACCTAACCCAAAAAAGCCAAAGTCTTAATCCCGACATCACCAAAACTACAAGGTAGGCCATGAGGTCATAGATCTGGACTCTAGGGACAAGAAGATCATGTAAAGTCCCAGCTTTCTCTACATGCATGGCCATTAGATGCTCCAAAAGGCCAAAATGTTGGTCTAAAGGTTGCATGGGATTTCCATGGCCATAAACTTGGCACCTTTATGCCATGAAAACCTCTCAAGACCCTAGATCTGAAGTACTCTCTATTTGGGACGTCCAAATCCCAAGTACCATGCCATTTGGAACAAGAACAAGAAAAATAACCCTAAAAGAAGATCAAATCAATTATAAAGCAAGGTTCAAGATTTATACCAGAAAAGTGACATGGATAAGGCAAGGATTCTGGATCTATATGCTCCTTCTTGTGTCTCCAAGCTCTTCCTTCTTCAAATAGCTTCAAATACACACCAAAACACTAAAAAATAGCTCACAAACACTCAAATGGCTTTAGGGTTTTCGAGATTTAGGGTTTGGGACTTGTAGGCTGGAAATGAGGCCAACATGAAGGGTTTAAGACGTTTAAATAGGGTGCAAACCCTGAAATATAGGGTTTCATATCTGCCATCCTACTCATCGAGTTGATGCCTCCCAACTCGTCGAGTAGGTTTCTCAATTCGCGACCCTAATAATCTCTAATGACGAGTTTAGGGCTTCTAACTCGTCGAGTTGCCCTGTAAACATGAATAATTTATAAATTTAAATGCATACCAGGAACAAGGCATTACACTTGTGCTCCAGTTGCACGTATATCTACCATTAGACTATTTATTGCCTTAGCAACAATTCATAATTTGGGGATTCACCAAATGGATGTAAAAACAAAATTCTTAAATGATGATTTAGAGGAAGAGGCATATATGAAACAACCTGAGGGTTTTATTACGCGTGGAAATGAGCATAAGGTGTGCTAGTTGGTTAAGTTATTGTATGGGCTAAAGCAAGCACCAAAACAGTGGCATCAAAAATTTAATGATGTTGTCTTGTCTCATGTTCTCAAGTTGAATCAATCAGAAAAGTGTGTATATAGCAAGTTTGATGAATCTCGCGAAGGAGTGATCATATGATTTCATGTAGATGATATATTAATATTTGGTACTCATCAAGGACAAGTTGACATGGCCAAAGAGTTTTTATCATATCAGTTATCCATAAAGGATATGGGGGAGGCAAAAGTGATTCTTGGAATAAGTATCACGTGTGAACATCAAAGAATCTCAATTTCATTACATTAAGAAAGTGCTTAAGAAGTTTAAGTGTTATGATTGTTCTCTTATAAATACACCTTTTGATCCAAGTATGAAACTTTTTCCAAATACTGGTGAAGCAGTTTCACAACTTGAGTATTCAAAGGTCATTGGGAGTTTGATATATGTTATGACCAACACAAGGCCTGATATTGTATTTTGTTGTAAGAAAGCTAAGTAGGTTTACTAGCAATCCTAGTACTCATCACTGGCAAGCAGTACGAAGTATGTTGAAGTATCTAAAGAAAATCACGGATTTTGGTTTGACTTATGTAGGGTTTCCTTCAGTTATTGAAGGATATTCACATTCTAGTTGGATTACTAATGTTGACGACCACTCTTCTACAAGTGGTTGGGTGTTTCTTTTTGGTGGAGGTGCCATTTCATGGGCTTCTAAGAAACAAACAGGCATAAAAAAATCAATTATGGGATATGAATTTTTAGCCCTTGTAGTTGCTCTAAAAGAAGCATAATGGTTAAGGAATTTGATCTATGAAATTCCTCTATTTCCAAAGCTTATATCACCTATTTCTATACACTATGATAGTGGCGCCACCTTGACAAAAGCCTACAATCAAGTGTATAATGGAAAGTCACAACATTTGGGTGTTAGGCACTACATGGTACGTGAGGTCATTACTCATGGTATCATTTATGTTGAGTTTGTTTGATCTTAACAAAACATATTTGATCACTTGACAAAGGGTTTAGCTAGAGACTTGGTAAATAAGTCAGTTATAGGAATGGGATTAAGGCTCACTTAATATCTCTATGGGTGAGATACCCAATTCCCTTCTAATACATGGTTAGAAGTTAAACTCAATGTGGCAAGCCTGCTTATGGAGATTGAAGCACATTTATTTTACTACATCCCAAGGTATGTGCTTATAACATGTATTGTTAAAGTAGGTTGATTAAGTTCTTAATTGTTCTTTTGAAAAAGTGAATTAATAGGTGCATGACATAGAAGGACTATGTTAACGTTACCTAACGAACACATTAAATGTAACAGAGACGTTATTGCCTTGGCTGAGACCCAGTCTTGGCCTCAGAGAGGCAAAGCCAGAGCAACAACTCATTTCTCGTCACAAAGGAAGAACATCCCGTGTGATCTCTCCCCATTCACCCATAACCAATGAGAAAGCTACAAATAGCTCGGGTGAGCCCCTAAACTCACGTCACCTGGCGGTTAGTTAGCGTAAATAGCTCTCCCAATAAGAGGAGGCCACATATCATGCTCACGAGAGACGGTCCCCACGATCCGTTAGTAATAGGTATAAAAGGATCTCTTCTGTCTCATGGGAGGGATCCATCTTCTTTCTCATGAAGATTACCCTAAGATTTCTTTATCACTCTAGACTAACTTGATTGTCGGAGCGACCTCCCGGGAGAACACCTTGTCATCCTCTAACAATTCTTCTATGATTGTATTTTCAGGAAAGCACCCCAGTCAGATCCATCATTCAGCATCCAGAACATCTACGAACATGTCACAACATTTGGCGCCCTCTAACAATAGATGACGCTGGTTCCTTGCATAAGGGGGGTCTAAGCTCAACAGTATCTGGGATGGCAGTAAAAGCTCTATTCAGAACGCACGAACCACTCCAGGTGCTGATGAAACAGATCCCACCAATTACGATAAGAACAGCAGAACCAGGGCTCCAGAGCAATTTCTGGTAATTGTCATCGGATGTCTCATCATCTCAGATGGCGATATCACATCTCAATCTGTTGCAAACGAATCCGTATGATGGCATTGAGGTATTCACTATCTCTAACTCTCGTAAGAGAAACACACCTGACCATGCAAAAAACGAGATCGAGGCACTCTCGAGAAACCTACTCAACATTAGTTTCTCGAGCAGCGATCCCAGACCATCAAACTAGGATCCACGAGACCCACTCCTCGTATCAGGATTTATTCATAACATGAAGGTCCACCGAATATACATTGACAATGGTAGTTACTCTGATATACTCTATGAGCACTGCTTCCCGCAGCTACCTGGCACATGGAAGGAGGGGCTCTGACCCTCAACCGGTGGACCATTAGTAGGATTCATCGGGCATAACTTATGGTCACTAGGAACTATTCGGATGCCCTTAATGTTGGTAAGCCACGACGAAAGGGACCGAATCACAAGGACAATTGAGTTCTCTTTGATCTGATACCCAGCAGAACACAACATTCTTCTTGGACGATCAACAATCGTTTTACAACATTTCGTACCATCAACGATACATGGTATCATTTAATTCAGCACATGCCAGGGATCGACGACGGTCCTCGCCACAAACACCACAACACAACATTGCCACCAAATCATAGCCGCCCCAAAACTAGTGTGTGCACCAAAGAAGTCCAAGGAGTGATGCTCCACCGAGAAACACCAGATAAACATGGAGTATCCAGAACAGCTTGTGCGAATCGTTGCCCAGTTAATAGACGAAACCAAGGCACGAATGGTGGCGCTCCTGAGGCAATACCCCAAAGTCTTCGCCTGGAAGCCAACGGATCTGACAGGCCTCAATCGACAGATCATAGAACACAACCTTAACATAGCACATGGGAGTAACCCTATAAAACAAAAGAAGCGAGGACAGGCGACATACCGCGATAGGGCTATTAACACAGAAGTGGCCGATCTGGTGAGTGTTGGCATACTCAGGGAAGTAATGTTCCCCACATGGATAGCAAACCCGATCATGGTAAAGAAAGCTAATGGGGCCTGGAGAATGTGCATAGATTATTCAGATCTCAATAACGCCTACCCAAAGGATTGTTATCCTTTCTTGGAGATCAATCAAAAAGTCCAATTGCTTGAAGGCTTCCGATTCAAATGTTTCCTCGATGCATTTAAAGGTTATCACCAGGTGTAGATAAAGTGAGAAGATGAAGCAAAAATAACTTTCCATATCGAAAAGGCACATTCTGCTATCAGAAAATGCCATTTGGGCTAAAAAACGTCGGTGCTACTTACTAGAGGCTGATGGACAAGGTATTTGCCGGTCCATATTGGACGAAATATCGAAGTCTATGTCGACGATATGGTAATTAAAAGTCGCAATGAAGAAATGTTACTCCAAGACGTGGAAGAAGCCTTCCAAACACTAGTCAAAGCACAGATGAAGTTAAATCCGGCTAAGTTTACTTTTGGAGTCGAGGAAGGGCAATTCCTTGGCTATCATGTGACCAGGGAAGGGATTCTACCCAATCCCACCAAAATACAAGAGTTCCTCGAGTCGAAAACTCCCCACAACCTTAAGAGAGGACAAGAGATTAACGGTAGGTTAACGTCTCTTGGAAGGTTCATTGCCGAATCCGTATAGAAGGTTCTTCCTCTGCACCAAACACTCAATGGATTCTTAGACAAAAAGCAATTTAAATGGACAAACGAAGTGGACATGGCCTTGCAAAAATTGAAAGATGCATTGTAGCAACTCCTGACTCTCGCCTACCCACTTCCAGGGGAGAATCTACATATGTACTTAGCAGCGTCTGAGGAGGCTATCTTCTCTGTGTTAGTGGTGGAAAAGGAAGGCAAGAAAGTCCCCATTCACTTTGTCAGCATTGCCCTGCAAGGGCCAGAAGTAAATTATTCGGACTTGGAAAACTGGTCCTTGCCTTGGTCTACGCAGTGAGACGTTTACGGATGTATTTCTAAGCCCACAAAGTGGAGGTTATGACCAGTTACCTAATAAAACAAGTGCTGCTAAGGCCAGTAAATTCCGAACGCCTAGCCAAGTGGACGATAGAGTTGGGTGAACACGACATCTAGTACCACCCCAGAACCAACATCAAAACCCAGGCCCTTGCTGTCTTCCTAGTTGAAATCCCAGATACCATCAAGGGAGTACCGACGACAATCTTTGTCGACCCATTAGAGCCTAAGGCCGGAAAGGAACTTTGGAAGTTGTATACCGATGGCACATCAAGCAAAGAAGGCTCAGGCACAGGCTTGATCCTCCAAAGCCCCAAAGGCGACGAGATCACTTATGCACCATGGTTCGACTTCCAAGTGTCCAACAATGAAGCAGAGTATAAGGCGCTCCTAGCAGGACTAAGGTTAGCCAAGGAGGTTGGCGCAAAACAACTAGCAGCTCTTAGTGATTTGTTGCTTATCACAAACTAAATAAATGGAGTAAACGAGGTAAAAGATCCTAGGATGCAGAAATATCTAGACGCGGTCTGTTATTTAGCCAGCACGTTCAAAAGATTTTCAATAAAGCAAATATCCCCGAGGAAAAATGCAAGGGCAGACACCCTTAGCAAACTAGCTTCCACCTCGTATGATCATCTCACAAAGAAAGTGTTGGTCGAAGAACTCCTGGAAAGGAGTATTGATAACCAAAAAGTCAATACCATATCAGTCCCTCTAGAACGGACAAAGCCATTTGTTGATTACTTTCGCCATGGCGTGCTTCCGGACGATCCATAGGAGGCCAGGAAATTCAAAGTCAGGGTACCGCGTTTTGCATTAAGGGATGCCAAGAATTCTCAACCTTAACCAAGAAATGCAAGGAATGCCAAGAATGTGCCCCTTTCCAAAATCAATCGGCCATGCCACTGACAAGCATCACTAGCCCCTGGCCTTTCCACCAATGAGGGATCGATATAGTGGGACCATTTCCACCAGTGCCAGGAGGCGTAAAGTTTTTGTTGGTAGCAGTGGACTATTTCACCAAATGGATAGAGGTGGAACCACAGGCCACTGTCACTGGCAAGCAAAAGATAAAGTTCATGACAAAGAACATCTTGGCATGCTTTGGAACTCCTAGGATCCTCATAAGTGATAACAACACTCAGTTTGAAGGAAGCCCCTTCAAGGAATGGTGTGAAGACAAGAAAATCCACCACCGGTTCACATCAGTAGCGCATCCTCAGGCTAACGGACAGACATATCCAACAAAACCATAGTCAATGGTTTGAAGAAGCGGCTACTCAGATCCAAGTCTGCCTAGGTGGATGAGCTCCCGACAGTTCTATGGTCCTATCGCCCCACAACAAGGTCAAGCACAGGAGAAACGCCCTTCAGTCTAACCTATGTGACGGAGGCGGTCCTCCCATTGGAAATAGTCGTTGGCTCCTTACGAACAGAGAGTTTCGAGGAGGTGGCCAACGAAGAAGGGTGACACCAAGAACTGGACATGCTCGACGAGAAACGTGAAGCAGCATAGGTGCACCAAGCACTGTACAAATCACAGACTGGGAACTATTACTACCACCATGTCCGGGCCAAGAACTTCAAAGTCGGAGAATGGGTACTAAGAAAGAACGATTCTATCCAGGCTGAACCATTGGGGAAACTCAGTGTCACGTGGGAAGGACCATACAAAATCGTAGAAGCACACAAGAATGGTGCCTATGTCCTAGAAGCTCAAGACGGGCGCGCCATTCCAAGAACGTGGAATGTACAGAGCCTGCGCCACTTTTACTCTTAAAACAAGTGTTAAAGGTAGAACCAGTGCTAGCTAACACATTGTGTGTTAATTTTAATACGTAAATGTAATCAGCATAAATTACTTTACTATTTTCAGTCATATTGTGCTCTAAACAAATTTAGAGTAAATAGAAAGGGCAATTCAGATGCTCCTTATATTCAAATCTAAGAAACAAATGTGTACATTTACCATGTGGCAACAAGGACTGATCATCCAACGTCACACGAGCGAAATTGTTACAAGAAGGAAGCTAGTGAGTTTACATTAGAAAGGCTCATAACCTTCCTCCCAAAACATGCTCATCAATTAAAGAACATGTGACATGAGTGTAAAAGGGCCATAACCTTCCACGAATACCAAAAACAAACTAAACAAAACCGAGTGAGCCTCAAGACGATGATCTTGGCTACACCCAGTGTCTTTATACAACATATTATAACAAATCTCTCAAAGATCAACTTCAGTAAATCACAAAGAGTTCACTAGCAAGGGAACTCCGACCAGGGGTGTAAACAAACGTTGTGTAAATATCATGTGATTGCCAACATAAACCATACAGAGAGTAATTAGGCGAAAGAGAGTGTGCGATAAAGAGAAACATTCACAACCATAAAAACCAAACGTTGTTCAAACTGTCGGACTCTCGGTCTTAAAAGATGGCCACAAAGGGTAGAAAAGACAACAAACAAATAAGGAAAATATTGTTAAAGGGGTTACATCAAAACCAGCCAAACACAAAACTACTTATCAACATGAGTGTTATCATCACCAGAAGGAAAAGTTGAACCGGGGACTGATTCCTCAGTCTGAGACTCCTGACAGAGATTACGAAGCCCAGCTATGTCTAGGGCACCTAAGCGAAAATGGCTAGCAAAGTCCGTCTCTATGAAGGTTACCAGGGCATCTTCCATATCTTGAGTCCTAGCCGCCACATCCTCCTCAGACTTTGGGTTTACCTCCTCGGCAGATACCTGCTCCTAAACAATCCTTTTTACCCTGTTCCACACCAGCAGTGACACAAGCTTCTTTCACAAGAACCAATCCTTGGAGGAATTGTAGACTTTCAGTCAACCTATCCACAACCCGACCAAGCCCGTCGCTAAGGATCCAAGAAATATCCCTTTCCAGCGCTCCCCTTGCGGCGTTCTCGGTCACCAAATCAACCTCATTGTACGCTTGCTCACACCAGTGTTCTCCAATGTCAGGACCCCTACACGAGTGTTCAGGCTCTCCACCTCTTTCACCAGCTTTTCCGCTTGATCCACCAAGCTTTCCCTCTCAAGTAACACCGCCTCCCGCTTATCCTCTAAGATGCTCTTATCGGCTTCTAACTTCGCTACATGGGCCTTCCGTTCTACGAATTCAATTCCCCTCCTGTCCGAGTTGGACTGAAGGGTCTCTATCTCGGAGATGTGTTTGGTGGCCGCAACTAAATAAGACGACACTTGAGCGACAACGTAATGCAAGCCATCATCCATATGTTCGTCGGACAAGAAATTTGGGGCCTCAGTCGTGGTAAGAGGAAATGCGTGCTGACACCACTCGAGAGCGGCGTCATGATCGGAGACAATATCCTGAGCAGTTAGCCTCCAAGTTGGCTTATAAGCATCTTGATGAGAACCCATCAGCAGGGGGTGGTTGTGTTTTTACCAGAAGAGGTGGAGGCAAGACCATGAGGAGGCGGAGAACCATTCTTTGTCCGAGCTCCTTCAATTATTGGAACGGGACTGGTTTTCTCGGTGCTTCCTTCTCCCGTATGGCAGGGCAGTTCAGTTGACCCGATTTGTGCCCCCATCAGTAGTTACGGAGGACCTTCATTGGGGGCACGGTTGGAATCCTTGGAACCCCCCCCAGTAAGAGACTCAAATTACGTTTCTTACGTAGAAGGGGCCCGATGCTACCTGCCTCAGCTCGACCACCGAAAGAGGCTTCCAAGAGTGCAAAACGCCTCTTAACCCATTGAAAACTCTTTAGGGACCCGGACGGTGTAGGATCCTTCTGAGAATCACCTGTGACGACAACGTCGTGTAGGTCCGGATCCTTACCAGTGCCAGTAACACTTTCAGAACCGGTAGTCGACATGAGTCCTTGGCCAGAAAAAGGAGGTGGGAGAGTCTCCACTAGTTCAACGTTGCGAACCTAAATCTCGCTATCAAACAAACCTCGAAGAGATTTCTCCAAAGAAATAGTCTCCTCCACAACAGGTAAAAACAAAAAATAATACCGGTTTAGCCAAAGCACCGCTTTAAAAATAACTTTCCAATCTTTTCATATAAAGGGGGGGGGGGAGAGGTAAAGCAAAAGAGATACCCTCTTTCTCAACAAAGAATTCATGCATTTTCCCACGAGCGGCCAAGAAACAATCAAGCTAATTTTCACCAGTGATGCTGATCTTCTCCAGGGTGTCAGCCAGTTCCTTGTTAGCGCCAAGCAACACGAGGGCACGGTCGACGTACACCTTATTCCTTGGGTAACTGAATACCACAAGATAGTTGTTCAGCCATAAGAATTTCTATTTCCAGTTCTTCTTAGACTTCTTATCGTGGATAAGAGTAGGGACTCCCCGACGGCGAGAAAGGGTTCGATTCCCAGACTGAGTGGAGGCGTTAAAGAAGTGCTTGAAAGCAAGAACGGTCGGCAAGCGGCCTAGGGCACGACAAAGGATTTCAAAGCCAACTATCTTTCTTATAGCGATATGGGTCAACTCCCTTACTGAAAACCTGTATTCCTGGATTATCAAGTTTGAGAAATCGGTGGTAGGCAAGCGCAGACCTGCCTCAAACAAGGCGATTGGGATCCCGAATTTTCCCTCAGGAGGACTGTACAAAGAGGTATTAGGCAAGGGAATTTGCACACCGTGTTCGGGAACGAACCCGAATCGGAACTCGAAAGACTCCCATTCCTCGGTGGTAAGATCTCTTCCTGAAAAGCGAGCAGTAGCCATGGAAAATACGAAGGAAAGGTTTAAAGGGTTTTTCTCAAGAACAAGTAGAAGGAAATAAGGAAAATGTCAGGAGGAACTAGGGTTTTAATGCCATCAATGAGGCAACAAACCGTCCTCATGATGAAACCGCCGAACAATGGCGATTTCGCCCTGCCAACTACACAAGTTGTCAATAGCAGTTCGCCACGTATCTATGAGTAGCCCGGAACAACTCTGCTACGCCATGAACGCAGAAGCCTACTATCCTAAGGGACTTGTTAACGTTACCTACCGGCCACGTTAAATATAATAGAGACGTTACTGCCTTGGCTGAGACCCGATCTTGGCCTCAGAGAGCCAAAGCCAGAGCGACAACTCATTTCTCGTCACATGGGAAGAACATCCCATGTGATCTCCCAATTCACCCAAAACCAATGAGAAAGTTGTCAATAGCCCGGGCGACACTTATAACTGATGTCACCTGGTGGTTAGTTAGCATGAATAGCTCTCCCAGTAAGAGGAGGCCACGTATCACGCTCACGAGAGGCAGTCCCCACAATCCGTTAGTAATAGGTATAAAAGGATCTCTTCCGTCTCAAGGGAGGGATCCATCTTCTTTCTCACGAAGATTACCCTAAGATTTCTCTCTCACTCTAGACTAACTTGATCATTGGAGCAATGTCCCGGGAGAACACCCAGTCGTCCTCTAACGGTTCTTCTGTGATTGTGTTCTCAGGAAAGAACCCAAGTTAGACTCGTCCTTTAGCATCCAGAACATCTACGAACATGTCACAATAGACTACCTATGTGAGTGTGAAGTGTTTCAGCTTCAGAAAGCTTGGGCTAGGCTTTTATGCACTCATGAATGGATTGGACCCATGGATGTAATAGTGTCAGGTATGAAACATTATATATTGTGTTTAACCTATGTGTATAGTATCTTCATTTACTTAAATAAGTTGAAGGGTTCAATCCTTAGGACACCATGATTCTCGAATATTTGACATGTATATTATACTAATGTGAAAATTCAATCTTCAAGATATTTTCATTTATGCATAAGTTTGATTTTATGTTTGCTTTTACTTAATTAATGATTACACTAAAATGGGGGATGAATGTTGGTGTTTTTAGTGTTATCAACATATTTTGTTGTAATTATAATTAATAATGAGATAGGCTCATCTTCATTTACTAACCAAGGTCGGAGGTACAAGGTGCACACTTGGAGTGATTAATGTGAACTCGGGAATACAGGGGTCTGGGGGCAGCACACGTGGGTGTAGTGTTCCAATGGGTTGTAACCCCTTGGAGGGGTCTAGGGGTAGAGCCCCTAGTGGGGTCCAAGTTACAGAGCCCCTCGCGGTTACAAAACTCTCCTGGTGACATCTTGATGATGCAAGCATTAGTTATGTTTCATAACTACCGGTTTTGGCGCCAAATTTGGAGGCAACCGCCATAACCATTTTTCCCTTTGGTATAAGAACATTCTTTATGTTCCAGAAAACGGGTTACAAAGTATATACACTCAAAATCTGATTTTAAGATTTGTTCTATCTCACAAGAACACATTAATAGGTATTTTGTGTTTCACAATATGAATTATGTCTGTAATTTAGATTGGTTCATTCTTGGATTATCTTGCTTTTGAATTCGTGTACCCAAGGAAAAAGGGACGAATTATAGATTTCGGAAAGTATTTGTTAAACAGGATTCTTGAATCTATCAAAGTCTATATTAATTTTTATTCTGATCCCTTTATTTTCTAACATAATATCGCATAGACAAAAAATTGATGAGGATGCATGGAATGAAGTAGATGACGAAGGTCTAGAGGATTTTTCCAACAAAAGAAAAAGGAAAACACCTGAGATAATCAAAATGAAATTGAAGAAGTCTATTTATAACAAAATTGGTCGTTGTTCATCTTCCGCCAATCCCTTTACTTTAGAGTAGTTGGGTAGGTTTAAGAGGTAGTAAGTAGATGGTTAACATAGGCATATGTATAGTCGGTATTATTTTTGTTTGTATTCTTGATATCCCAATAACTACAACACACATCTAATTGTCATTTGTTACCATATTTTTGCCGTTTTGGATACTTTTTAAGGCTTTTTGGTGCAATTGGATGGTTAATGCTTATCCCCACTAATGACATAATGAAGGATTAGTAGTGCACTTCCTTTTCCATGATTACAACATTACCATGTTTACTAAATTAGAATACTACCATTTCCATTATATTCTAACCAATTTCACCGTTTCAGCATTCCACCATGTTTATTACATTATCATTTCACTATTTCACAATGTTTACTACATTACAATGTTTGTTACATTACAATTTCACCTATGTTATACTCATTTAATTTATGCGAGGTAGAGAACAAGTACAATACATCTGAGACAATTACAATATCATTTGAGAACAATTACAATAGCATCTCAAAATTCGATTTTACAATATAAAATTTCCAAAATTTAACCTAACTTCCTACATTAAAATTTCATAACTGCTATTAGGGTGAGTAAAATCCACACTAACACAATGCTACAACAATCTTCATCAAAGCTACTAACTCTACTTGGTGCCTATTTGGTGTGTTCCCATCTTCATATTCACCAATCTCGGTTGTGAGATCAATCCATTTAAAAAAATGAAAACATTATGTAGGATCAGGATCCTAGAAAAGAAAGGGAACTATAAAATTAGGGTAAACCCAAACAGGAAAAACCGCATCTTACTTAGTTTTACTTGAAAATTAAGGCGACCCCAAAACCTTCTATCGGAGTTGTCTAGTGTTCTTGAAACATAAATTGGACACACATCCCCACATTTGCATCGAAGTGCAAGCTTGTAATTGCAAGGTGAAGCTCCACTAAATCTTGATTAGGTTGAAAAAGTTGCCATCGTATTGAGAAAAAATGTGAAGCTTTTAGTTGGGGGTGGGGCGTTGATAGCTTGCATTGCATTTGACTTGTCTTGCACATGCGACACTGGCTTCCAAGATGGTGTGGGTTACCAAAAAACTATGGGTAGCTTGATGAAAATGATTTATGGCAAAAGCCTCTAAATTATTAGGCATAAAAGAACAAGAAATCTTAGTTGGGTAATTCCGTTCAAAAATAACAAACTTAAGAGCTTTCATGTCTAAAGCCCTTTATTTAGTACTAAATTCCTTCACATTAAGTAGAAAGATTAGGAATACAATGAGATTAAGATTTCATGTTTGTTATCAGAAAAACAAACAAAATTAACATTTAGTGCAAGTGATTTACACGAAATGCACCAACAATCCGGATTCCAAAATTTGAATTTAGGTACAACATGCACGTTCATTGACATGATTCATGGTCAGTTTACAGTACAAAATGGAGAATGAATGTTGTTGGAAATCCCCCACAACGATGACCTATGAGGTTATTAGCATTAAAAAAAAATTGTTACTGTTTTATTAACTTTCTCTATTAATAACTTGATTGTTGGAGTGTATTTGTAGGAACAAATCTAAAATACGACTAACCCCTTTTACAAAGAGTGATATCAGGCATTTCTCCTGCACACACAACCAACTCCAACCCCGTGAAATTTCCCTTTATCATATAAGTTGCATAATTATTTACAACAATCCTTTTTATTTACAAATAAGTAATAAATTAGATTATGTGTAATAAACAATTATTTTAAAATACAAATAGTATAGATGTAATATCTATATGTTTTGTGCCTTTTAAACTAAAGACGTTTATCTGAACAATATAACTAAATGACCATTTCTTAATCTTATTCATAAACAACTGTAACATATTCTCTAAAAAGGAAAAATATTTGATGCTTAAAACGTTATTATGTTACCCTTTTAGGCTTTTTCGGAAGACGACTAAGGACTAACGCTTCGACCACTTGTCGTATCAAAAACGCACTCAAATCTGCGCATCACCTCGTAGCGACAAGCAAGTCATAGGTTGTTCAATTCCTCACGTATCTAATCAACAACTTCTTAAAGTATTGGAAATAACATAGGATATACGCAAATCTTCATTAACAGACGTCTCAAAACATCATTCGGGAATAATTACATGTGTATATATCGACAATACACGTCCACACCTCTAGGAGAGGCCAAAAGCCAAGGTCATGCCATTTTTTTTCTTTTAGTGATCAATGCTTATCTATCATAACCGATAAGTCAATACAAAGATCATGATATTTTTACTTTTATTTAGCCGACGACCCATTTAAGACCTAAAAAGGGAATAATCTTTAATTTTATTAATATATGAATCAGAATTATTCTAATATAAGTTTTACTTATGTACTTAAATAAATCAATGGCACACAAAACTTGGAGCCCCATCTATATTCTTATGCTTTAGAAAGTGTCACACCTACCACTCTAACTCCAAATAATAAATTGGTGCATGTGTCAAAAAGCAAGAAGTAGACTACTTTGGGGGTTAAAGTTTGTAATTATTGGGGTCAAAATATTATATTTTACAAAGAGTCTGAAATACTCATTCAAAGAATTTCTCCTTTGCTCTTTGGAATGTCGAAAATTGTCTAAGTTTGTTTCTTTTGAAGGCAAAAACAAGCAAAGTTTGCGTTATGTAATAAAGATATTATTGTTTTTAAAACTAATAGGTGAAAAAAACAATTCTCTTTTAGACCCAGCTAGAGGAAGAAGGAAATTGCTTCAAACTTTTTGACTATAAAATGTTTTTTATGTAAAATAAATGTCATATTTTGAAATATATGGTATCAACTATCAAGTAAAGAGGCGTGGTTTTTATGATAAAATCACTAATTGAATATATATATATATATATATATATATATATATATATATATATATATATATATATATATATATATATATATATATATATATAGTCAAATGTTTTTTATGTAAAATAAATGTCATATTTTGAAATATATGGTATCAACTATCAAGTAAAGAGGCGTGGTTTTTATGATAAAATCACTAATTGAAATATATATATATATATATATATATATATATATATATATATATATATATATATATATATATATATATATATATATATATATATATATATATATATATATATATATATATATATATATAGAGTGATGGGTTAAAGGGAATAAGAATGAGCCTTGATATGATTCCTGTTTTTATATATAAGAATAACATAAGTTTTTTTATTTTATTTTATTTTGAAATGTTGCCATTCTAGCTTGTGGTTATTATTATTTCTAAAATAATATATTAGTAAAATTATAAATAGAGTTATTATTATAATTTTTAATGCTAATATCATTTACTCACAGTAAATTTAACCTAAATATTCTTATTATATATACGTAACGCTAGTATTACTTTAAGAATAAAAATAGAAACGGTGTAATGTTTTGGTAATCTCTACTAATTAATTTTAAAATTTCATTTGTTTTTCATATACAAACATAACAATCATATATTAGTCTATAGATAGAAACTCAAACAACCATATATTAGATAAATATATGGTGTTTGGCAAAAAAAAAAAACAAATAAACAAAAAACTTACTTCTTGTAAGTTTATAACTTATTAGTTTATTACTATTTTATAAGCAAATAAGTTAGAAGTTAGAGTGAATTAACTTATGAAAAAATGATTTATTAAAGGTTTTCACCATATTAAATTATTTTTGTCCAAATATTTTTTTTTATCTTGTGAGTTTCTATCTATAGACTAATATATGATTGTTATGTTTGTATATGAAACTATGTGTAAGACCGGTGTATTATATGTATTGATTAAATAAAAAAATAAATATCAAAATGTTAACATTAAGTATTTTTTAAATAGAAATTTGAAATAAAGAACGAAGAAATCTATTAATTACAATTACTATTATATTTATTACATTTAATACTTTACATATATAAATATATAAGTGTTATGTCGCTTTTTAATTTAAAATTTAAAAAAACCTAGAAATTGATATATGAATATTATTTATTTTAAAAATTCAAAAATATAATAAAATAATAAGTGTCAAAACACATGAGAGATTGACACGTGACAAAATTAAATCTTCATTTATTATAGTTGATAGATAGAAACTCAAATAACTATATATTAGACGGTGTTTGAAAAAAAAAACTCATTTGTTGTAAGCTTATAACCTATTAGTTTATAAGCAAATAAGTTAGAGTGGATTAACTTATCAAAAAATGACTTATTAGAGGTTTTCACAACATTAAATTATTTTTTGTCAAAATATTTTTTTTTATCTTATATTAATAAGCTAACAAGCTTAGCCAAAAACTCCTTTAGTCTAAAGATAGAAACTCAAACATAATGCATTAACCAACAAAGGAGGTTCCTCCAAGTCAAAACCCTAGTCGTCATTTGGCTATGATTTTTCAAAATTGACGCAACATTGATTTTGAATTTCACATATTCATGGTGGGTTGGGATTGGGGTTGTTGGGTATATCTATCATCCCTAAGACAAATTCCTTTGATTGTTAGAAGAACCGACTAAGTAGATTCAAGTGAGAGAACTGAAGTTACAATAATAATTACTGAGAATCCCTACACATGATTTTATGTGAACTACCTTCTGATAAATAAAGACAATATTGATTGGTGCTGTGAATCAACTATAATAAATGAATATCAATTTTATCACATGTCAATCACTCATGAGTTTTGACACTTGTCATTTTGTGATATTTTTAAAATAAATAATATCCACATGTTAATTCATACGTTTTTCAAATTTTAAAATTAAAAGCCACATAATATTTATATATTTATATATGTAAAGTATTAAATGTCATAAATATCATATTAAATTGCAATTAATACATTTCTTCATTTCTTATTTCAAAATTTTATTTTAAAAAATATTCATTGTTTATACTTTAATATTTAGTTTCTTTTTTAATCAACCCGTGTAATACACGGGTTTTATATCTAGTTTATGAATAAAAAGAAATGATTGGAGAGTTTGAATGTTATATATGAGAAGGTTGCAAACAAACAAAGAATGAATAGTACTAGACAAGAGTGTTAAAAATGTAATAACTTAAACAAAAATATGAATGGTATACATTATAATTAACTGAATACTTGAGTTTTTAGAAATATAATTTAGTGTAATTCGGTTTAATTAGGAACATAATGAGGCTTAACCTAAAAAACTGTCAACTTCAATGGAGGAGTAAATTCAAATAAATCATAAGTTGTTATCACTCACAATCTTAGGCATTATATAGTGCTCAAGAAATCATGATGAAACCTCACATAAATTACGAAAAAAATATGAAAAAATGATCGGGAAATTGGCGCTAGACGTTGTTGTAATTTTCGGAGTTATTTTTAGAAATTCAAGTAAGTCTCTCCGATTTAAGTTTAAATTGTTCATTTGAGTAGGACTACATTCATGTTTTATATGCTTTTGTTTGACCTATTGACTATGTTCGGGTCAAAGTCGTAAAACTACTAGAAAATTTATAAGAGTTTATATTAAAATAAAAAGGTTTGAAATTGTCTTATTTTTGGTATGTTTTTAATAATGGTTTATGAGTATAAGAGCTGAAAATCATTAATGGTGAATTTATAGATTTATTGTCAAATTACAATATCATTAAAAATGGCATAAATTTCCGGATAAAGATGATGATATTCGGGTCTTCTATTTAGACGGGCTACGAAAAAAAGGGTTGGCTAAAAAGACATCCTATATTTAATATGGACATCCTAATCAATTTTTTAAATGTTTTTATTGGCTGAAATTGCATTGTTTTCCGAAAAAGCTGATTATAAACAGTTAATTATTAGTTGACTTTTTAAAAGATGGTCAATAGGGTGTCCAAGATTATCGTATTAGCAACACTAAAAAAGAAACGTTATAAAAGAAATCTATGTTTTTTTTTAAAAAAAAAAAAAGAAAAAGAAAAAAGATCCACGTATAAATGTAAGCAGTGGCTCTTTGGATTCCAATTTAATATCCATTGGCCATCGATTACAAATATTTTTGAAAAAACAGAAAATGTCAAATTATTAACGTTTCGGGAACCATTTATGAAATGTCAATTTTCAATTTGTGGTATATTAAAAATTGCTATTTTGGTCAGAAAAATGTTTGAACTAACATTGTCGGTATAAAATTTTGATTTTGTTGTAAATTTGGACATTTTTTTTTTGATTTTTTTTTAAAATGACCAATTTGTAATTTGTATATTTTTTATTATTATTAAGTTTATAGTTTCCTGATATATATATATATATATATATATATATATATATATATATATATATATATATATATATATATATATATATATATATATATATATATATATATATATATATATATATATACACCGCTGCTGGAAAAATATGAACACCACCACCATTGGAAAATCCTCCAAAAAACCATTGTTTTTCAGGCGTACAAGAAACCAATTATTTTTCCGGTGACGAACATTAAACCCTCACTCAATCTCCAGCGAAGACAAAAAAGAAACCCTCATATCTACGTCTTTGTTGTATTTGATTTTCAGATATACTGTTTGTTGGTAATTTTAGTGGTATCAACATATTTTTGTGTAATTACTATTAATATTAAAATAGGATGAGTTCTATTTACTCATTGAGATTTTAGGTGTAGGGTGCACACTCAGAGTGATAAATATGAACTCTTGAATACGGAGATCTGGAGGCAGCACCCCTGGATACAAGATTCCAAGGGATAACGACCCTGGCGGGGTCTAGGGGCAATGCCCTTTGCAGGGTCCAAGGGGCAGAACCAATTTGCGGTGGTTCCGTCAAAATAAGGTGTGACATCATGATGATGTCATAAGGTCGTTATGTCTTATAACCATCCTTTTTTGCACCAAAATGCATCTAACCTCCATTAACCAACTTATAATAGAATTCTTACATCTATATAAAGATGATAAGTGTTCCAAAATCAAGTTGATCAATCATGCACTCGAAAATCATACTTTTGTTTCTCTCCGTCCCACCAAGAACACAAAATAGCAAGGTAGTGTTTTGAATATTGACGTGGCCTAACTTCTAAATTGATTCTCTTGGATTATCCCAATAATATTTCATGATATCCTAGGCATAAGGGTTGAAATCACAGAGTTTGGAAAGTGTTTGAAATCCTCTAGACCCAAAATTCTAACACTATTGGCAACTCGAGTTTCGGTGCCGCTACAACTCGAAGAAGCTCCGATCTGCAACTCGATAATGGTTGAGGGTGACAATGATGTAAGTCGACGAAATTAGCAATGATCCTAAGGAACTCGCCAAACATGGCAGAGATCTACAACTCGATGTTTTTGTCGTAGATCTGAGAAAGAGGGCACCGTCGCTGCCAAACTTAGCTTCACCACGTCTGCCTGTCAATGTCGACCTTAGGTTTTCAAGATCTACAAAGCTAGGGTTTCAAATGATGATGTTGTTGGAGAAGGACAAAGACAAATTTAGGGTTTATAGATACGGCTATGACCCTGGATACTAGAGTTTGTATCGTTCTCGCTTCACCCTTTCTCAAACGGAGATCAAGCCACATATTTTATCGTCGTCGCATGTGACGAACATATGGAGACAACGCCCCTAACCACAAATGGATGTCATCGTCGAAGAAGAATATGGATTAATCTGTCATTAGACAAACCTCTAGCAAACATATGGATAACCCTATCGGTGGTGGTTTCTGGCGGAGAAGATAAAGGACGGCGGCAACGATGGTGGATACCAACAATCCCGATGGTGGTCCCGTGTCACAACTCGAAATTTTGGACTAAGCCAAGCTTGAACCACATCTGAAAAACCACATCTGTAAACCTTTTTGCATTGTGTCCTTTATAGCATTAGGGCTTGTTTATAAGGCTAGCAATGAAGTATGGTGTAACATACACGTTTTGAAATCGTGTATTGTAATTATAAAAGAGAATAATATTATGAAATATTATGTAAAATTGCGTGTTGAGTTCTAACGGATAGTTTTTACTAGAAATGAAGTAAAACTATGTTTAGAATCACTCATAAAATATTGGAAGTCTTATGAGATTCCAATTAAAAGCCAAATAGTGAAATATAGTGAAAATATAAAATTCGAAATAAGTAAAATTTTATTATTGAAATTTGTAGATAATCTCGTTAGAAACACGTAGGCGAAAACCTCATCGAAATCCGAGTTATAACGAAGAAGTTATAACCAATCGAAGATCCGCGACAAAACCGACAAGGCGTCGAATGACGTAAAAAGTGAGTTCTTGATAAACTAATCTTTAGCCTTAGTAATCTAAATGAAAATCGTAGTATTCATTAAACCGAGAACTTCGATAAAAAGAACACCAAAATCTGACTTCGTATGAGGAAGTTATGATTTTCTAAGTTTCAGCTTAGCAGTAGACAACTAAAAACTCAAATTTTAGATCGAGTGATTTTAGCCAACACAACCTAAACGAGAATTGAAGTTATCGTCATTAGTAGTACAACGGTAAAAAGTCTGACAAAAACGGATGTCGGATAAAGAAGTTATGAATTTTTAACGGATTTTCCTGTCCTGGTGTGTTAAAAATAATAATATTAAAAATAAATTCAAAATTAGCCGACGAAGTCTAAACGAAAGTTGTAGAGCATAATTTTACCTACGCGTGCATATAAAGAACGTCAAAATAGAGCCCGTACGAGAATCTTATGGATTTTACAAGATTGGGCACATTTTTCGATAATTTTCGCATGAATAGTGTTGGATCCACGTGGCGTCTTCTAATTGGACCGCAGCCTCGCGGGCACCCGCTAATTGGTCCGAAGTCGTCACCTCTTTCCCCATTAGACCGAAGCTCAGTCCACTTTGGAGCTGGCATCTGTCCAAAATCACGTGATCTCGCATGCGCCCTCGTACCCGACCCACGTGTAGACTCCTGATTCGACCGAGGCAACCGACCCGATCCGAAGCCAGAAGCCGCGTCATCCGACCACTGTGAAGCGAGCACCTGTCCGTCCGAGCCTCGCCCTGCTGCCACCTGGTCCGAGCCTCACAGCCACCTGCCCTCACCCCCTCGCTTCGGATCCGAGGCTCGCACCTATATAAGGGGTGTGAGACCTCCCAGTTAGATGTTTGAAATTTGGCATTTTTCACCCTTGTACCTTATTTTCTTACTTTCCGACTTCCCCCAAAGCCCCGGTACTAATTCCAAAGCCCGAAACATGCTCCGAAGTGCCCGAGAAGCCCGAAAAATTTATCTTTTCGGTTTTGAAGCTCTACCTTCGCAGAGCCTGGTTTTCAAGAAAACTCCCGGTTTTCAACAAAGAAAGTTATATTTAGAGCCGAAGTGCTGCCCAAATTAATATTTTAGCCCCCGGTTATTTCACGGTGAGTTTAATATATAGGAACAATTGTATGTTATGTTTTATATGTGCTATGTGTTTTCTAGTGTTATTATTCCGGGTTATTTTCCCGTGTTATTTTTTTATTCGCTATTTTTCATAGCAAAGAAATACTTTTGACTATGTGATCAGTGAAAGGACTTAGATTCACATTGGTACTGGTATGTAGCCTCTGGCTATGTAGAACATGTCTCCATAAGAGAATGATTTCTATTCTATGGCATTGGTAGAAGGCTAGAAAGGGCTGAAAGCCTAAATATCTACCAAAATGTTTAATCAGAAAGTGTATGTCTTCTGTGCCATTTGGGCCGAAGCTTTATTGATGTATATCAAGTATGAAAATCGTTATGTCTCATTGATTATATGTCTTGAATCAAATCAATGATGGATATGGAAAGTTTGTCACATGATTCACATATGCCCTTGCTGTTCCTTGTTCCTCTTTGTTTCTGCCATATTGAAGTATATATATGGCATAACGTTATATTGTATCTATTATTGAACTCACTAAGTGTCACCGCTTACCCTCTCAATGTTTAACAAATTTGCAGGAGATAAGTAGCCAGTATGATGGGTGTTATTTGGTTTGGTTTTTCGGTTAAAACGGTTCGGTTGTTTCGGTTTTTTTATATTTTAAATTTAACCATAACCAAACCAAATAAGGTTCGGTTTAATCGGTTTCGGTTTATTCGGTTATGGTTTATTTGGTTCAGTTTAACGGTTAAACCAAATAAAATTCAACATGTAAAAATAAATATTAAACTAAAAGAAAAAAGCTTACTAAACTATTACCAAACAAAGAAACTACATTAATATATAACATATTATATTCAAGTTGTAGTGATAGGTTGATATAAGTTTAACCGTATATGAAAATGAAAGAAATGACTAAAGGTTATTTGGTTAATTTGTTTTTGCTTTTAAATACAAAATATAAAACAATTATAACTTTATATTGGTTACTAACAAAAAAGGCATGAAAATCTTAGTAACTAATCAATAAATTTATATATAAAATGTTGATATATATATATATATATATATATATATATATATATATATATATATATATATATATATATATATATATATTCGGTTTTTTCGGTTTAACCAAAACAATAAAAATTTAACCAAAAACCAAACCGAATAAGGTATCCTTATTCGGTTAACCAAACCAAATTAACCGAAAACCAAATAACCCGAACCAAATGAACCAAAAATCGTTTGGTTCGGTTTGGTTATTCGGTTTTGGTTTTTTATGACACCCCTATGATTATATACTGTCAGAAGATGTAGAATAGTTTTTACTATTACTTTTGTATTTAGGGATCATGTATGTATAAATGCATAATATCATGGGTAGTTGTGTAATATATAACATTTCATAATGGTCGGTTTGTATCCAATCATTTGTAAACTTTTTATCAAGGTAAAATATTGTTTTTATGAATATGCAAATAGCGTGTTTTGAAGTAATTATATTCTCAAGTATGAAAGTTTGGGTCTTTCAGAAATACGAAAGTGGGGGTCTTCCAATCATGGTATCAGAGCAGTGGTTTAAGTGAACTAAATACCACGGATTGGTATTTAGACTTAAACTGTTGGAAGTTCAATATATGAACGGATTCATTAGGAGTATATGGATACAAACCATAGAAAATACTTAAGTGGGGTATTGGGTAGTGATAAACCCTAGTATTCTAAGATATTATGTTACTTCAAAATTTTTAGAGAATTAGTTTAAGTGAACTAGGAATTTTTGAGAATTTATAGACTTAAACATAAATTGTTAAGTGAATATGATACGATGTGTATCTGGTATACTTAGGTTGAATACCTAAATGGAAACAAGCACTAGAATATTAAGAGGAGATATGCCTTATATTCTAATATGTGCTAAATGATAAATGAATATAACATGCCTTATTGCTATTATTTAAGAAAGTTTAAGGTCTGTTGCCGACCTTGGTTTAGAAAATTTTATGTTCAGAATTCTAAGAATTTTCGTAATAGAATTTACATGAAACTTTTCGAAGTGATAAAGAGACTTATGATAGTTGACATCGACAAGTTTGTAGATAAACGATCGTAGGATATCGTAAAATAATATTTACCAAGTGAAATCGTAAATAGTGTATTAATACCAATAGAGTGGTGTTGTACATTCAAAGTATAAATTTGATGAAATAATAACATATTTAGAAGAATGATGTACGTTTGAAACACATTTGGGCTAGATAAATGTGTTGGTACAAATCCATGAAGTTGTTCCACCGCTGTCCAGATTGAAGCAGTGATTATTTATAGAGTCAAACGAACCGAAGATGCATGGTGATAAATACTTCGAAAGTATTGAAATTAATGTGGTACAAGATTTAGAAGAATTAAATGAAGATTAAAGGGAAGGCCAATAAAGTTTTCAGACTCAATAGGCCAAGACTTTATGATGTAGTATGTAGTTCGAGTAGTAACATTATACAAGATGCTCAGACTTAGTATTTAATAATACTAAGTGATGATTGACTTCTATCACATCCTTATGAAAGTTCCATTGTGTGTTAATCCGACTTTAACATACATGATTAGGATGGTGAATTAAGTCATTTAGTAATAAAAGGTTAAGTAACTTACTTGTTTAAGTAAGGTAGAATGCTTAGTTGAAGAAACAATACACCCATAGAATTGTATGATAAGAGATGTTGTAGTCAGGAATGATAGAGAACCAAGTTGAAGCTAGTAGAGATTGTTGAGATACAACTATAATGTAGACTTCTTAGGATAGACTCCTATGAAGTAGACTTAGAATTACTCAGATACAAGAATAATGATATCATGGAAGGATAATGAAACCAACAAATGTGCATGATGGTTTGCATGAGTTAGAAGATGATGCAGGTAGTAGAAGACCATTTGTCTCCATGCTGCTAGAGTAAATTTTCGAATAGTGTGTCTTGAAGAGTAGACACTACCCGGGAAAGAATTTATATGAAGAATTGGAAGTAAAATTCTATCGACCTATGAAAGAGTATTAAAATATGCTAGATCAAGCATATGCGTGAGAAGAATCTTAGAAGGCGAGTATAAATAATCCAAGATATGTTTGATAAAAACGCGAAATCCCTAGTTGAGTCTAGGAGAAATTGTTGTATGTATTTGTTAGAACACATTCATGTGTGCTAAGTTGTTTTGTAATTTTGAATGGTGACCTGGAAAACCGTGAGACAATACTTGGGACGAGTATGAGTAGGTGTGAATAGTAGTAGAGGCCTATACTATCGGAAGCACATGACTCACGCTTGGATCAGGGAAGGTCACAAGGTTACCAAGAAGCTAGTAAATGATTCTGTTTTATTCATGAGTGTCGTTACCTTCGTTTCAGTAATGAATAAGAATATAACTATCGTTCAAATCTTAATGCCATAAAGAGTGGAGTCCGATTAATATAAATCTACAAAGATAAAGTTGATTGGTTTAGAAAGCCATGTATTGAGTAATAACGAAACTTCAGTCAAGAAGGAGACGGTCGAGATGGTCGATAGAAATATAACAATCTTCATTAAAGAATTGAGCAACCATTAGCCAGAGATGTGACTTGATATGTGGTGTTACTGGCCATAAGAAATGTTTCTACCCTACTCTTACAAGTCAAATGACGGGGAGACAAGTTTTAGTTCAACAATCAAAGAGTACTCCAACTAAAAAGGAGGAGGTACCAAAAGCTAAAAGATGTGTATGTCCGAAAGCATGAATTAGAGATACGTGGTGCTATTCTTTCAGTTCCGAAGCATCCACATGTTGATCAAACTCTTTTTGTTTTCTTTATTCCGTCAGTTCGATTTATTCGATCTGATTCTAATACAAGAGTTTGGTTCGTTATGTGTCTTGTGCAATATAAAATCAAAGGTCATTAGAATATGACCATTCGAGTTGTTGTTATAGCAAAAGTAAAGACCTTATCTTCGGTTTAGTCTATAAACCAAGAAGGAGCCGGAGTCTGCAATGAGAATTGAGTTTTAACTTAAAGATTAGGATCAAAGGCTCAATAGAGAATGATGAGCGGATGCAGGTTTGAGCACCGCTAGTAACTAAGAAGTTTGAAGAGTTTGACAATCGTTTGGCAAACCAAAAGTTAAATATCGTACATTTTAGATTACCACAGAAGAAGTAAGTTAGGAATTGAATGTTGTGACTAGTAATTTTCTCGTAAACTCTAGATCTGCTCAATCTTATTTGATTGTGATGCCTCAGATTCTTTCGTGCCTTATAAATTCGCACATTCTTTTCGAATTGATTGTTACACAATTATCCAACCATTTCATATAGATAACATAGGAAGTATATCATTACTTGCGGATAAACTCTTAGGGATAGTGTCATAAGAATCGAAGGTTATAATCTTCTTGCTAACCTAATTCCTATCTCCTTGCCCAACTTTGATATTATTCTCGGCATGGATTGGTTGTCTAAGAATCATGCAGAACTCTTGTGCTACGAAGAGATAGTATGCATCCCTATCGAAGAGGAGGATTCTATTTATGTCTACGTTAAAAATAATAACTTCTTTCTTAAAAAAACTCGTAAATTATATCGAGGATATTCTACTTATCTGGCTAATGCAGTTGATATCTCAAGAGAAGGGAAGAAAATTGTAAATGATATTTCCATTATTAATGAAAATTTTGATGATCATTCCAACGAATTGCCTGGACTACCCCGAATAGGCAAGTAGAATTCCGAATGGACCTTATGCCTGTTGCTACTCTAATTGCCAAAGACTGCTATATAGAATGATAACATTTGGGTAATTGTCGACAAGCTGACTAAGAGTGCATATTTTCTCACCATACATACAACGGTTCTAATGGAGAAATACATACAAGTTTACTTAGACAAAATCATCGCGAGACATGGTGCGCCACTAAAGATTATTTCTGATCGTGATACTGGCTTCACTTCTCACTTTTGGATGAGTATGAAAGGTGAATTGGGATCTCGAGTTGCTCTTAGCACAAATTATCATCCCCAGACAGATGGTCAGATAGATAGAACTATCCAAACAGTAGAAAATATGCTTCGTGCATGTCTCTTAGAATTCGGTGGTAACTGGGACACGTACTTGATCTTGTAGAATTTTCATATAATAACAATTACCGTGCTTCAATAAAAATGCCACCATATGAAGCATTATATGGTCGTAAATGTCGTACGCCATTATGTTGGCGAGATATAGGACAAAAGATCCTTAGAGGCCTTGCAATGAGTCGAGATACCACTAATAAGATTCAATTGGTATGAGAAGGAATGAAAGTGGCCCAGGACCGACAAAAGTTCTATGCAGAAAAGAGAAGATGACCTATAGAATTCCAGGAGAGTGAGTTCGTAATACTGAAGGTATCCACATGGAAAGGAACAGTATGATTTAGAAAGAAAGGAAAACTAAGTCCTAGATTTGTTGGTCCTTTCAAAATCATTCAGAAAATTGGTAAACAAGCATACCGCATGAAATTGCCTGATGATTTGGCAAGCATTCATGATGTATTTCATGTGAGTTATCTGTGAAAATGCTTGAGCGTATATGATGAAACGATTCCGTTATCCTAAGAGAAATTGGATAATAAGTTAAGATATGTAGAAAAACCTGAAAAGATCGTAAACAAAAGAACGACTAATCTATGTAATAAAGAAGTGAAGTTAGTGCTTGTCAAGTGGAAGCACCATCGATGCCCAAATTATACTTGGGAAAATAAGAATGAGATAAGAATGAAATATAATCATCTATTTTGATCGTTATGAATTCGGGGACGAAATCCTCAAAAGGAGGAGTTATTTGTAACATACATGTTTTGAAATCGTGTATTGTAAATTATAAAAGAGAATAATATTATGAAATATTATGTGAAATTGAATGTTGAGTTCTAACGGATAGTTTTTACTAGAAATGAAGTAAAACTATGTTTAGAATCACTCACAAAATATTGGAAGTCTTATGAAAAGCCAAATAGTGAAATATAGAGAAAACATAAATTTTGAAATAAGTAAAATTTTATTATTGAAAGTTGTAGATAATCTCGTTAGAAATATGTAGGCAAAAACCTTGTCGAAATACGAGCTATAACGAAGAAGTTATGACCAATCGAAAATCCGCGACAAAACTTACACGGCGCCGAATGACGTAAAAAGTGAGTTTTTGATAAACTAATCTTTAGCCTTATTAAGCTAAATGAAAGTCGCGTTATTCATTAAACCGAGAAGTTCGATAAAAATAACGCCAAAATCTGACTTTGTATGAGGAAGTTATGATTTTTCTAAGTTTCAGCTTAGCAGTAGACAACTAAAAACTCGAATTTTAGATTGAGTGATTTTTAGCCGACACAACCTAAACGAGAATTGAAGGTCTCGCCATTAGTAGTACAAAAGTAAAAAGTCTGACGAAAACGGATGTCGGATGAAGAAGTTGCGAATTTTTAACGGATTTTCCTGTCCCGGTCTATTAAAAATAATAATATTAAAAATAAATCAAAATTAGCCGACGAAGTCTAAACAAAATTTGTAGAGCATAATTTCACCTACGCGTACATATAAAGAACGTCAAAAACGGAGCCCGTATGAGAAAGTTATGGATTTTACAAGATTGGACACATTTTTCGATAATTTTCGCATGAATAGTGTTCGATCCACGTGGCTTCTTCTGATTGGACCTCAGCCTCGCGTGGCACCCGCTGATTGGTCCGAAGTCGTCACCTCTTTTCCCATTAGACTGAAGCTCGGTCCACTTAGGAGTTGGCATCTGTCCGAAATCACGTGATCTCGTATGCGCCCTCATGTCCAACCAACGTGTAGACTCCTGATTCGAGCAAGGCAGCCGACCCGATCCGAAGCGAGCACCTGTCCGTCCGAGCCTCGCCCTGCTGCCACCTGGTCCGAGCTTCACAGCCACCTGCCCTCACCCCCTCGCTTCGGATCTGAGGCTCGCACCTATATAAGGGGTGCGAGACCTCCCGATTAGATGTTTGAAATTTGGCATTTTTCACCCTTGTTCCCTATTTTCTTACATTCCGACTTCCCCCGAAGCCCCGATACTAATTCCAAAGCCCGAAACACGCCCCGAAGTGCCCGAGAAGCCCAAAAAATTTATCTTTTCAGTTTTGAAGCTCTACCTTCGCAGATCCCGTTTTTCAAGAAAACTCCAGGTTTTCAACGAAGAAAGTTATATTTAGAGCCAAAGTGTTGCCCAAATTAATAGTTTAGCCCCAGGTTATTTCACGGTGAGTTTAATATATAGGAACAATTGTGTGTTACGTGTTATATGTGCTATGTGCTTTTCGGTGTTATTATTGTGGGTTATTTTCCCGTGTTATTTTTTATTCGCTATTTTTAATTGCAAAGAAATACCTTTGACTATGTGATCATTGAAAGGACTTAGATTCACATTGGTACTAGTATGTAGCCTCTGGCCCTGTAGAACATATCTCCGTAAGAGAATGATTTCTATTCTATGGCATTAGAAGAAGGTTAGACAGGGCTGAAAGCCTGAAATCTACCAAAATGTTTAATCAGAAAGTGTATGTCTTCTGTGCCATTTGGGCCGAAGCTTTATTGATGTATATCAAGTATGGAAATCGTTATGTCTCATTGATTGCATGTCTTTGAATCAAATCAATGATTGATATGGAAAGTTTGTCACATGATTCACATATGACCTTGTTGTTCCTTGTTCCTCTTTGCTTCTGCCATATTGAAGTGTATATATATATATATATATATATATATATATATATATATATATATGGCATAACGTTATATTGTATCTATTATTGAACCTACTAAGCGTCACCGCTTACCCTATCAATGTTTAATAAATTCGCAGGAGATAGGTAACCAGTATGATTATATACTGTCAGAAGATGTAGGATAGTTTTTACTATTACTTTTGTATTTAGGGATGATGTATGTATAAATGTATAGTATCCTGGGTAGTTGTGTAATATATAACACTTTGTAGTAGTCGGTTTGTATCCAATCATTTGTAAACTTATTATCAATGTTAAATATTGTTTTTATGAATATGAAAATAGCGTGTTTTGAAGTAACTATATTGTCAAGTATGAAAGTTTGGGTCTTTCAGAAATACGAAAGTGAGGGTCTTCCATATGGATTGTAAACCAAGTTAAATTAAGTTGTTATAATTGACCATAAGTTGATTTATATTAGTATCAGTGAATATATTAATGATTTAATCAATGAAACACATCCCATAAAGGGTTTAAGGCCAAAGATTCACTCCAAAAGTGTGTTCACGGTCCAAATAATAAACTCCCAAAGAGTTCACGGTCCAAAAGTAATCCAAGGAAGGAGTTTACGGCCTAGTCTAAATGAAAACTAGTGTTCAGGGTTGCTTTATGGTCGTGAACAACCTCTTATTGGACTAAAACCCCCAATTCAAGTGCATTTATGAAACGTAAACACTAAATCCCAATACCATTTCAACCATAAACACCCTACATATATATATATATATACACACACACACACACATACGTAAAGCCTATGTAACGCCCACAAATTCGGGCTAGTCAATTTAGAGACAATAAGTATCAAAAATGAGTTTTGATGGAAGATTATTTAGAAGGATTAATCTTAACCAAGTTGTAGTATATGTTACAAGGGTTTCGTACAGATAAAGAACGCCGAAATCCGAGTTATAATGAAATAGTTATGGCA
>NC_136416.1:203088067-203198067 GCF_051521515.1 Lactuca serriola | reverse complement strand
ATGATTGCACGAGCTAGAGAGAGAGAGAGAGATTAACCTGGAGCAGATCAGGAAGAGGAAGCCGGATGAGATTCAGGTAGACACGGGTTCGGACAAGAGAACCAAGGGGTCAGATTTGAGATCGAGGGATCATCGGAGCCACATCCGATGCGTGAACGGTGGAAGGACGCACGAGGGTGCGTGTAGGAGTGGTAATGGTGGTGATTCTGGTTGTTTCAAGTGCGGCTGGACTGGTCATTTCAGTAGAGATTGTACCGCTACCACCACTCAGGGACCAGACTTGATATGTTTTCATTGCAGTCAGAAGGGCCACAAGAAGGCCCAATGGCTGAGTTTGCTTTCGGCAAGACAAGTGATGGCACTTGACCCTACGACCTTGAGGATCACGGACGGCTGTCAGGGCCGAGCAGAGGCATCTGCGGTAGGGACCAGGGCTTTCTAGTTGTCTACAGTGGAGGCGCGAGCAGCACGGGGCATTGTAGGTGAGTATCTTCTGATTCCATGACAGTTTTATTCTTGATTATATTGTCATAGTGTTGCAATTATGTTATGTATATGATGATTTTCCTTTTTTGTTCGGATTATATGCCATCTGCATACCATGGGTTTCGGTCGGTAGTTCATAGTAGTACCCTCTTATCAAGTCGGTTCTTCAGATGCAGTCGCAGTATTAGGTGTGAGTCGGGGTTCGGGAAGTGCCTTATTAGTTTTCGAGAATGGTGCAGTTTGGTGTCAGTTGTTGCTAGCCGTGGTAAGTGTTGGATGTCAGCAAACTGACCTCTTTTGATAAAATAAAAGGATTTGGAATCCTTCTTAAGTTGGGGAATATAGGGACCTAGTCGAATCAAAGTGGGGGAGACCTACTCCAGAAGTCAGGAGCGGAAGTATGTGCAATTTGAGATGCCTTCGGATTAGTTGTCGGTGGTTGAGATAGAATGGTGAGCATAGTAAGACTGCGGGATAGCCGCAACATTCCCCAACAGCGAGTTAGTGAGGGAAGTGATGTAAGACAGTGGGTAAGACATAACATTCATTAGCAGTCTAGTTAGCGAAGTGTTGGCGGAGGCCCGTATCTCCTAGTTAGCAAGGTAGGGATTAGGAAAGGGTAGTTCGTTGAGATTAGTATGGAGTTGGCTTGCGTGGTCCTGGAGAGGTGAGACCTTGGGAGAGGCCACTCCATGATACAGTTGGGTGAGACCCGTGGGCGAGGTCCGTATGTTAGTAGCAGTATAGGTGAGACCTAGGAGCAGGAATGCCTAGTAGTATGGTTTGGGTGAGACCCATGGGCGAGGCCCGTGAGATTATAGCAGCGCAGGTGGGACCTGGTAAGGACCTTAGGGTCAAGATAGGGGATTGAGGATCCTAGGATTTGTAGCGCCTGAGTGGCAGAGTAAATAGAGCAGCTTAGATAGCCGAAGTTTCTTCGAAAGTTGTTGGGAGCGACTGAGAGATTGAGCTGGGTGTAGTAACCGCTGGGAGTCCGGAAACCCAGATATTGACAGACTAGTTAGGACCAGAGTGGTCTCAGTTCATCCAGAAGGTGGTTAAGGGACAATAGAATTTCCAGTTAATGGTGGTAACGATAAGAGAAGTATGGTATGAGGCAGCTGGTTGACCGAGGAGTGCTACACCTCTCATAGCAGGGTTGAATAATCTCATAGGCAAGGATTTGACCCTGTTGTGCAGACCTCATATGAATCTAAACGTTGCAGGGGTGAATCTTTTACTCGAAGGATTATCTGATCCAATCGCTGGGATGGGTGCTCGACACTAAGTTATAGTAGTATGAAGTATTCAGTGAGTACCGGCAGTAGTGACCAGCACTAGGACTGGCAGGAGTAATGGATACCGTGAGGGGTATGTCCTTAATGGAAATAGAGGAGGTGGTTGGTTATAGAAAGTTGCCTTGGGAAGGCCAGTGAACGCGTAAGGAAAAGGGGGTGAACCCCTAAGATGTCTAACATGGGTACCCGGGGAGTACCGAAGGGAATGTCGGATGGGTAAGAGCCGTGTTCTCAGGGTTGTTGGTGATCAAAGCGCTCTCGAGCTTATTATCTACAATGACTAGTTTTAGCCGGAATGACCAAACAGGAGGCCATTTGAGGCAGTCCTCCGAGGATCGAATTCAGCAGGAGATGTATGCATCAGGAAGGCATGCGGTGAGCAGAGTACAATATAGTTGATCGTAGCAGACTTCGAGGACGAAGTCTAGTTTAAGTCGGGGAGAGTTGTAACACCCTGTTCTAGAATATTCATTTATGGATTTCGGAGGCCAAGGCCAGAGGAATTTTAGTCCTTTATGAAATTTAGAGGTATTATTTGAGAAGGTTTCGAGTCGGGGCGTGTTGTTAGAAGCGTAGGGCTTCTCTCCACCTTTCCGTGGATATAAAGTTCATCAGAAACGGATTTAGAATGAAGGAGTTATGACACTTTGAAGATTTGGCAATAATGGCCCTTATGGAGAAAAGTTCGCATGGAAGGCCATGCATGCATGTTTGGAACACGCGTGGGTACGCCCAGCGTAATCTGGGTTATGCCCAGCATAATGGGGCAACTTCGCCGCGGATGTTCAAGGCGTACGCCCAGCGTATGTAGAGGTACGCCCAACATACGCTAAAAGTCACGAAAGCCAAATTTTTGGGTTGAGCACTATATAAAGGACATGTTGGCTTCAACCCTAGCCCCATTTCAGCCTCCCCAACCTCAGAAGAAACCCTAGAACATCCCTACCCTCATTTTGTGAGATCTTGACCTTGGAGAACCCATTTTTGGTGGTTTAAAGCTTGGAAGAGAAAAGAAGAAGGTTGGCAAGGAGGAACCTTGGAGGCTAGAGCTTGTAGATCTAAGATAAGTGCTTCATTTCGGACCTCTTCAAGGTAAAAAGTTTTGAGCTTGTTGATTAATCTCTTAGATCTCCTTTAGTTCAAGTTTATGGACTTTGTGGTCCCAAGATGGGGTCTTTTAGACTTAAGCACGTTTCTAAGACCAGGGTTGCCTCCCTTAGAGTCATATGAGTCCCATAAACAATAAAGTTCCAACCTTTATGGTCCTATTAAGTCCATGCATGCGATCTAGTCCCCTTTATGGAAGTAGAAGATTATTTTAGGAGTTTGAGTTGGTTTGGGCAGTATAAAGTCACCAAGTCAGTGACTTTATGGCTTAAGACATGGAATAAGGTTTGGATATGAGTTTGTAGCTTCTGAATCAAGGTATTAAGAAGTTAATATAAAGTGGGAATAATAGGGTATTACGCTGAGTGTACGTGCAGGTATGCCCAGCGTACGTGTCGTCAAGCCTGTACGCTAAGTGTACATTGGAGTACGCCCCGCGTAATTCTGTCAGTTGGGTTTTGAGCAATTGGGCCTCGGTGTGGGCTGTGTTTTGGACTATATGACCTTGGGCCTTAGTGGGCCATTAGGAGTCAGTGTCTATGGGCCAATAGTGGGCTTGGGAAGCCTACCTAGTGTTGGACCTTTTTATATTATGTTTTGGGCCCTAGTTGTGGACCATTATGGGGTAGGGGTAAAATGGTCATTTTAACCTGATAGTGACTATGATATTGGGCTAAGTGATATTATGATATTGGTAACTCGGGGAGCCGAAGAAGCTGCAATCGGGGAAGTTCCAGTTAGCGGCAGAGGGCTATCAACAAAGTTCAGCAGTGCAGGTGAGTTTTCCCTTTTTATGGATAGGTCTACGGCCACAATGCCGACCCATGAAGTTATGAGTAGGAAGACCCGGGGGTTAGCCCTAGGCACTATATGCTAGTATGATAATCGGGACCAAAGTCCAGTGATTTGCGGGCAGGTGCCCAAGGAACGGTTTCCATGATAGTTTATACTTGTTGTCTGTTTGATACATGTATGTACCTGGTAGGGAGGTGAGTGTGGGCGAGGTCCCGTATCTCACCAATAGAAGAGTGTGGACGGTGTTCCATATCTCATTAGCAGCAGAGTAGGGGCGAGGCCCAAAGTAGGAAGGGAGTGAGTGTGGGCTGGGCCCGTATCTCACTATCAGTAGGAGCGTAGGCGGGGTTCCATGATTCACCAGTAACAGGTCAGGGGCGGGGCCCAAGTTAGGCGAGGCCATAGAACAGGAATCCAGTAGTATATGTCTAGTTTATGTGTTATGATACGATTGTATGTTAGTAAATGTTAGCGTGAGGGGCCCAAAGACAGGCGGGGCCTAAGAGAAACAGATCTATACACCGAGTGGGACTCGAAGCCAGGCGGGGCCTATTCTATCGGGCGGGGCCCGAAGTAGCGGGCATGGCCCAATGCTTGCAGTATGTGATTATGTATGGTATGTGGTAGGTTGGGGAACTCACTAAGCTTTATGCTTACAGTTTTCAGTTTTGGTTTTAGGTACTTCCAGTAGCGGAGGGAAGAGCTCGGGGTGATCGCACGGAACACACGATTGATTAGTTTGCCTAGGATGTTTTACTATGATAATAAGAATATGTTTTGAATTAACACTTCGATTTTTATTATGATTTATGTTATGGATTGGCGAATGTGGTTTAAGTAACATTTTAAAAACGAAATTTTTAGTAATGAATTTCTGGGTCGTTACAATAAGTATGGTTATAAAAACTCACATTTATAAAACAACGACTCGTTCACATAATCATATACTTAACAAACAGTCTCCAGGGTTAATAACTATTTGATTACTTAGTATATACACAAGGGTGATATGAAATAAACATCCGACATGCAGTGGGATGTGTGACTTCCGCTCCATTTCCCGTTCCTTGTTTGGTTGTGGGCTTAGGGCAGAATCACCCAATCGACTGTCTATTCGATCTACACTTCTATAACTCGTATGTACTAAGCGATCATAGGAGGGTATTAGCATTACTTCCAGTTTACAGAACAAACACGTTTTGGCTAGTGTTATTTAACAATAGAGCTACAATCTAACTACTTAAGTATAGATAAATACTTGTACCTTTCAGTTTTGGAACATTTAAGACAACAACTCACTTTTATGGAAAATATAGGATTTTCCAGGGCTATCATCAGTATTTTACAAGCAAACGGTTTACCATTCAACTAATGAACAACCATTGTTAATTCTATAATTCCTTAGTTTATACATCAAGGTTATGTATGAATAATATCCGATAGGCAGTGGAATGTGTGGTTTCCGCCTCATTTCCTATTCCTTGTTTGGTTGTGGGCTTAGGGCAGATTCACACAATTAACTGACCATTCGATCTTGGTTTATATATATATAGCCAGTATAAACTAAGTGGTCATAGAAGGAACTGGTATTATCATATTCTTATTAAGAAAATACAAGATTTTCTTAAGGAACACTTTCCTCATATCCCAAAGGACTATTACAGTTAACTCTATTAGTAGCTAGTGAATACGTCAGGGTTATATACATGAGGATCTGACAGACAGTGGGATGTTTGGCTTTCGCATCGTTTCCTGTTCTTTGTTTGGTTGTGGGCTTGGGGCAGAACCACACAATCGATTGTCTATTCGATCATGATATGACTTGTATACACTAAGTACTCGTAGGAGGAACTATTATGAGTCATATTGCTTATCAATCATTACATCAGGAAATATAGGATTTTCAGGAGAAATACATCATGTTTTACAAAGAACAAATAAACTGTTTTCTAAAACAAAACACTTATGAACTCACCAACTTTAATGTAGACATTCTTTCAAAACCAATTGTATTCTCAGGACACTAGTGGACAGGTACACACAGGTTCCTAGAAGACAGAGCATAGTAGCTTCAAGTCCGTACTTTGCTATTTACTTTTGGATTGGATCAAATATGATTTGAATACAATGTAAACATTTTAATATCAGTACAATGGTTGTTGTTGCTTTGATTACTATTATACAATTGTTGTGATACTGTACATGACGTCCTCTGCCCCCGAAAGTTTTCGTCGTTCCGGTTTGGGGGTGTGATAGATTGGTATAAGAGCGTTGTTTATAGTGAACTAAGTAAATCAACATCTAAAAGATATACAAATATAAATACTATGGGGCCGAAGTGTTGTGACTGAAAGTATACTTTTAAAATATAAGTATTTTATGAGAGGTATACGAACAAGCATACATACTAAGATCAAGTATCACAAGAAGAACAAAACAAAAGTATTTAAATTTTGGACACTACAGTCAAACCTAGGTAGTTCTGTAATCATATCTGGGATACATATAGCCTGATCAACTATTTTTATTTGAGATACGACCAACATGTGTTTGGAAGTGATAGTGGTGTTGCAATGAGTCTAAAACTTACCAACCCTATACACAAAGGATCTTTAGAACAAAACATAAAGTTAAAATACTATAGGAGTATTTTATGGTACTATAATATAACAAGTATGAAAACTTACCAAGTGCATATACCAAGAAAATTCAATAATAATCATAAAATTAAAATAATGTAGGAGTATTTTAGGCATTATAACTAACTTATGTGAAAACTAAAAGACCCTTACTGGCAGGTCTATAATTGCGAAGTGTATGCTTCCAGGGTTATATATAATTGGGATCTTATAGACTTAGAATTTCTGATCTTTGCTCTACTACATGTTACTTGTTTGGTTGTGATTTTGGAGTAGGATCACTTATTCTAAGTTCTATTTGATCTTGGCTATATACAACTAGCATGCACTGCGTGGTTATAGGAAGACCCAGTTTGGATCACCAAAAACTTCAAAAGAAATGTTTTACTTAACCTCATAAGATCCTTTAGACATTCCCATTCTTGCACGAACAACCTAGATAGATATAGCCACTCCACTACAATAGTCAACGGAAAAAACAAGGAAGAATTCATAAGGACGATTTCGAGTAGGAATCATTCGCGGATCATGCGAGGAAGCAGACCTTATGCGTTATACTAAGAACTAACAAACTAATTATAACCTAGTGAGTCAGTGATTACACTACTCACACTATGTGTTAGGCTTACTGCCTCTTTCATAACGACTAGTAACAGTAAACTAGGTTATAGAACTTCACTAAGAAGGTGGTCACTATAAAAAATTCATAAGTCTATTTTATATAGACCTCTATTATGAATTGCTTTCAAAAGTCAGAACAGGATATACTCAGAACTAAGATAATTCCGATTCAAATAGCACTCGACTTGTAACCACCACTAGGGCTTACCCTCGTTTCATATTTTAAACCTCATGGCAGAAAGATGCCACCGAAGAAGTCGAATAGACACAAAAGCAACGCAACGCCGCCACCACCTCCACAGTATGTTCCGATTGCCTTTCAGGCTGCAGTAACAGCCGCAGTGACAACTGTCATGACTCAAATCCACGCAAGTGGTGCTAGCGGACTGAATAGTGGTACTAACAACTCTAACCACGGGGAAAGCCACAGACACACAAGAGAGTGTCCGTACAAAGACTTCATAAATTGTGGACCCAAATCCTTCGATGGAAGTTGGGGAGTCATCGCCTTAATGCAATGGTTCGAGAAAACGAAGTCGATTTTTTGAGATATACATGTGCCTAGAAAATAGCAAAGTGAAGTTTGTTGCCTGCACCCTCTCTGATAGAACCCTGACATGGTGGAATAGCCATGTCAAGTCGTTGACCCTACCAGTGGCAAACAAGATGGGATGGGAGAATCTAAAAGAGATTATGCGATAAGAGTACTACCTGAGGGGTAAGATACAAAAGCTAGAGCAAGAGCTGTGGAACCTTACCATGACAGGCTCAGATATAGTAACCTACACCGGTAGATTTAGCGATTTAGCCACGCTATGCCCTGGGATGGTTACCCCGGAGAGTAGGAAGGTAAAGAGATACATTTGGGGACTACCTCCTCCAATCCAAGGAAACGTGATAGTAGCGAAACCCCTTATGTTCGACAGTGCCAAGCGTCTGGCTCAAACACTGGTGGACCATGGAGTCGCCAAGACATAATGTCCCCCGTTCCTGAGTCAACCAAATGGTGTGACAATAAACAAAAATAGAGGAGCAAAAAGAAAAGACAGTCAACACAAGAGCCCTTAAATGGACAACAGATAGTTACGGTTCATGCTGCCACGACACCAGCCACTCCAGCACCCGACATTCAGTATGCTAGAACCCTCTCGAAATGTAATAAGTGCAACCTCCATCATACTGGAGTGTGCTGGAAGATGTATTGCAAGAACTGCCTCAGGAGGGGACATACTATCCATTTCTACAGGGCACCGGCACGACCTGTATCTCAGGTCCCATACGATGGAGTAAGCCAGACCTGTTACAAGTGTAGTGAAACAAGACACTACAGGAGAGATTGTCCATTGAACAGAAAATTCGACAAAGATGGAAGAGTGCTGATGATCACCGCGGGAGAGAATATCCCGGAACCACCTAAGAACAACGATACGTTTTGCAAATAAAAAAAAACATATTTTTAAGAACTTAAACTTTCTTGCGAAAACTATTACCAACTAAATCCTAACCATAAACTGCTTCCTCGTCCAAACAAAGCACATTGTTCATATAGAATTAAGTATCCTTACAAGTAAGCTATAATGTTTTAGTGTAAACATTAGGGTCATATATAATTAAGAACCTATAGACTTAGAGTGTGTGATTCTACCATATTTCCTGTTCGTTGTCTGCTTGTGGATTTAGGGCAGGGTCACTCAGTCTACTGTCTTCTCAACCTTAATTATATATGACTTGTAGACAACAAGCGATTATGGATGGACCTGGCGGGGATCATAATATTAAGTATCTATACCATCCATAGGAACACTTCTACTATTAGTACTTGCTTATAGCGGTACAAAATGATTACAAAAGTAATAAGAAGGTTAAAACTGAAAGCACTAGGAACGTACACATTGGATGCACTATCGTTCTAACAAACACTCCTTCTGAACCAAATTAACACGTGTGTCAATAAGAAGTTATGACATCATCTGACCTGGATTAGCTTGGTCCTCACCATACCAATCACACATACTACCAAGCGGCCCTTCACTCTAACTGACCGACCAACAAAACTCTCGTCACTCTTAACGACAAACCCGACACCGACCTCAGAATCATCTCTCGTTTTCAACCCCCGATGTACTCATGTGAGGAATATTATATCCTTCCGTAACTTTCCCAAAGTATTCCCAGCAGACCTTTCGGGAATACCACATATGCAGCAAGTCAAGTTCAAGCACAATGGCTAGGGACAAATAAGGTTAACCTATCACTGTTAACGATATACGCGAGGGTGGTGTACAATTAAGATTCTGCGGACCTAGGATGCATGTTTCCACCCTATCTCCTGTTTCTTGTTTGATTGTGGACTTGGGGCAGAGTCACCCATCCGACCGTCTGATCAATCTTAATTATATACGACTTGTATACACGAGGCGGTGATAGATGACCTGGAATGAATCCTACCATGAACTTCAGGACAAAAGCTACCCAGAACTACGAGTGGACATCCTACCATTTGGATAAACATAGACAAGTAAGCCAAACCCACACACCCTCCATCGATCAGAACATCAAACCCAACAATGAAGATCAGCTGGCATGTCAAGCGAGGATCATAATTCACTTAGGAACAAGAAGATCATATGGAACATAAGTACCCACCTCTCTCCCTAGTTCTGAGTAACCATTCAGAATTCGAATTTCGGGACGATATTCCCTATAACGGGGGGATGATGTCACAACTCAAAATTTTGGACTAAGCCAAGCTTGAACCCTAACCTAGCTCAAGTGAAAAAAAAAACATATGTAAACCTTATTGCATTGTGTCCTTTATAACATTAGGCTTATTTATATGGCTAGAAATGAAGTATGGATTGTAAACCAAGTTATTAAGTTGTTATAATTGACCGTAAGTTGATTTATATTAGTATAAGTGCATATATTAATGATTTAATCAATGAAACTGTAACATCTGGATTTCCAGGTACATTAATTATTCATTTATTTTTGGAGATTTTGGGAGGGAATCGGCGAGTTGACGCTTAGACTCGCCGAGTAGTGTCGTGATTTTCCATCCAGGTTAATGACTAAACTCGACGAGTTGACTAGTGGACTCGGCGAGTCCATGCTGTTTAATGAAACCCTAATCCCCGGGGTTTGAGGCCTATTTAAAGGGGCTTATAGCCACCAATTGCGGCTACCAGACCCCTGATTGAAAACCTAAGCGATCTAGAGCGTTTGTGAGGGAGGAGAGGCCATTTTTGATCTTTGTGTGGGTGTTTTTGCAAGAAGAAGGTGACCAAGGCAAGAGGAAGCTGAAGATGGCGATATTCTATGAATTTCAGAGCCTAAGAACTTCATATTGATGTATATATTCGATCCTTCTTCAGTTTTGGGTGCTAATCCTTGAGAGTTAGGATTTCTAGCCCATTTAGAGTGTGATTGTTAGTGCAATTGGTCCCTTCTTGTGTTGAGGCTACGGATCTGGATCCAAAGAGGTCTAGATACGTAAGGCCCTAGATCTTTATGGGGTGTTATGGGGCAATATGAGCTTAGGGTGGCATATTGAGGCAATTTCTCCAAATAGAGCCATTGGGTCTTTGCATGGGCATCAAGATCCAAACTTTACGTGTTTATATTGCTTAAGGAGGCCAGATCTATGAGTTAGAGGAACGGATCTGACCTCAGGAGGTCATTTGTGCTCGAGCATGGCGTGAACTCGCCGAGTACCAAGAGCAGACTCGGCGAGTAGGGTTAGGGTTCCCCATAGTTCACTCAGTGAGTACTTGCCGAGTTGGGGGAATGACTCAGTGAGTTAGAGGGAATTAGAGGACTGGAGTTCAAGGCAGAACTCGTCGAGTTTATAATGGGACTCGACAAGCTAAGTCGGGGTGGCCCCGCGATTCATGCCAGGTGTAACCCGTCGAGCAGGGGAAAGACTCGACGTGTTATACGATACTAAAGGGATAGTGCATACGCATAGACTCGTCGAGTCACCCAAGTGCACTCGGCGAGTCGGGTCAAAATCTGACCGTTGCTTTGTTGACCTGAGGGTTTGGTCAACAATGGGGTCTTTGTGTCAAGAGGGGGTTGAGTCTAGTCTCGAGAGTTATATTTATGAGAGTATTTTACTTTATGTGATTAGGCGGAGGCTAGACCAGATTTCCACCGAGTCGGAGATTTACTGAGACATCCGAGGTGAGTCTTCTCACTATACTTACCTAGAGTGGTAACAGAGTTATGCGCTAGTATACTGCTGAGTTATGTGCCAGTGTATTTGTATGCTATTTATGTGTGTTATTGCAATATGTGATATGCATGATTCAGAGTTTCCAGAGATGGGACCAGTGGGTCCATAGAATTAGGGCTAGAGAGCCCACAGAGAGTTGGGACTGGAGGGTCCCACTGAGACACACTGACCAGAGGGTCAGCAAAGCTATAGTTGTGAGTGGCTAATATGTGTTAGAGTGGTATTTTGGGGAACTCACTAAGCTTTATGCTTACAGTGTTATGTGTTATGTGTTTCAGGTACCGGTGACGATCGCGGGAAGGCGCTGACATGATTCGTACACACACATGGGATTTTTATGAATTTCGACCTTGGGAAATGTTTTGTGGAACAAAGATATGACACAATGAGATTTTATTAATAAATGTGTATGGAAAATGTGTTTTGAAAATGTGAAATTTTGTTAATTTTTACGATGTTACAAGTTGGTATCAGAGCCTTGGTTTGAGGGATTCAGATGCATCTTCGGGCGTATCTGAACTCAAACTGAGTATTTGGGAAAATTTTTGATAAAAAAACACTTTTAAAAGAGTAAAAAGAGTTTTGAGACAAACAGAGCAGAGCCATGTGTACGATCAGCCAGCGCCCGAACGGTGATTTCCCAAAATACCCTTGTAATAAGTGTTAAGGGATGTATTATGTTATGTTATATGATGAGCTATATTATGCATGCTAGAGTAGACTAGGTATCCTTATTAGGACTAGAGTGGCCTGATATATGATGCCTTAGTCTAGGAGCTTTGCTGCTAGGGATGCTTGAGAGTGTTAGATAGCAGCGAGGAGCTTATGAAAGATCAGCTAGTGAGTAGCATATGATTTAAAAGAGTAGAGTGCTTGGAATTTGGGAATCTGGGAGGAGGACTTGGGATGAATGATGATGCGGTATGGTCGGTAGTATTGAGCCCGTACTACCGAAGGCACCGGGTCAGTGCGCAGCCCAAGTAAGAATCCTTAGGGTACCAGATATCAAGTAGGATTGGGATATGGAGTGTGTGTACACCTGAGCGAGTCTCTGATATCTTGTTTTGTATTTCAGAGAGCCATCATGGTGAGGACAAGCCACAGAATGTGGACTACTGAGGGGGGTGTGAGCGACGAGGAGCTCTGCCAGATGATTCATGATAAGGTGGCTGCTGCCATCCGTGCTGAGATTCCAGAGATGTTCGGGTCTATCAAGACCATACTGATAGAGACATTTGATGTGAAATATGCTACTCTTTCTGATGCTAATGTTGCTACGGCCACTGCAGCTATAGCTGCGGCTATACCGCAGGGTGGTGATGCGTTGCTATTCTGAGAGTTCAGTAACACAAAATCACCGGAGTTTGATGGGACCCAGGACCCGATTGCAGCGATGAGGTGGATTTCAGATATCGAGGGGTGTTTCTTCACTTGCTCATCTCCAGAGCATTTGAGAGTTCGATTCGCGTTGAACCAACTTCGCTTGGGAGCGAAGGACTGGTGGAAGTTTGTGACGGCACATTATTCGCTTGCTGAGCTTGCTGCAGTGACTTGGGAGAGGTTTACTACCATGTTCCGAGATGAGTTCGTTCCCCAGGTGGAGAGGGAATGTTTGGCCGAGGAGTTTCTGACCCTCAAGCAGGGTACTGAGTCTGTCATAGTGATTAAGAGGATGTTCCATGAGTGGGGGATGTTCTACCCAGAGCACGTGTCCTTCGAGCAGGCACGTATGAGCCGATATCTGAGCATTTTAAGGAGGGATATACGGGGGTTCGTGGCGAACTCGACGTACCGTACATTTGCTAAGCTTCAGGAAAATGCCCGGAAGAGGGAGATAGAGCTGGAGACCCAGGCTAGGGAGGAGGCTGAGTCTCAGGGGACGGATCGTCGACCGGCGCAGTCTCAGCCGGCAGCCAAGTGGGCCAAGCCCGCTGATTCGAGATCTGGGAGTTAGAAGGGCCGCACTTGTGGCAAGTGCGGCAAGAGCCACGATGGGGTGTGCAGAGCGGGGTCTTGCTACAAATGTGGCAAGGATGGGCATATGGCCAAGGATTGCCCCAAGGGGTTTGCAGTAGGCTTTCACTGCAACCAGACCGGAAACCAGAAGGCAGAGTGTCCATAGTTGCGAGGGACAACTCAGGGAACATCTCAGGGATCTGCCCCTGCTTCTATTAGAGCTACTGAGAGCTGGCCAGTGAAGGCCAAGGCACCGAAGGCACGAGGGAGAACCTTTCAGTTGACCGTGGAAGAGGTCCGCGTAGCGGCCGATGTCGTGGCTAGTATGTATTCTTTCATGTATTTATTTTTATTTTTGAGATATTGTGTTTATATTATGCTATGCGTAGGTACTTTTCTTGTGAGTTATGTACCTGATTTGGTGTTATTTGACACGGGTACGAGTCGGTCTTTTGTATCTTTGGCTTTCAGTCATCACATCAGTATTAGTCGAGAGGGGTTGAGTCGACCTCTGAGAGTTTCCATAGCTGACGAGAGAGCGGTGTATGCCACCGAGGTGATCCGAGGGTGTGTACTCGAGATTTTCAGCGTTGAGTTTCCGATTGATTTAGTTCCTATTGCGATGGGAGATGTCTGTGTCATTGTGGGCATGGACTGGTTGAGCAGATTTGGAGCAGTTATTGACTACGAGAGACAGCTGGTGACCATACGAGACCCCAGTGGGGGAGTTCATACGGTGTACGGCGAGTGTACACGATCTGGGTCAGCTATTTGTTCGGTCGCTAGAGCGAGATAGAGTCTACATCAGGGCTGTAGTGGGTTTGTGGCGTATGTGTTGGATACGAGGGTTGATTCAGAGAGGCCGAGGGCAGTTGATGAGGTTTCGATAGTCCATGAGTTCCCGAACGTTTTTCCGGAGGAGTTGCCGGGTGTGCCTCCTGAGAGGCAGGTAGAGTTTCCTATCGATTTGGTTCTGGGGGTTACACCTATCGCCAACACTCCCTATCGCCTTGCACCTCCAAAGATGTAGGAGTTATTCTCGCAGCTTCAGGAGCTGCTGGGGAAGGGGTTTAGTCGGCCGAGCAGTTTGCCGTGGGGAACGCCTATCCTCTTTGTCAAGAAAAAGGATGGTTCACACCGGATGTGCATTGATTACCGGGAGTTGAACAAGTTGACGGTCAAGAATCGTTACCCGTTGCCAAGGATCGATGATTTGTTAGATCAGTTGCAGGGATCATCTTTGTTCTCCAAGATTGACTTGAGGTCTGGATATCACCAGATGAGGGTGCGAGATGAGGATATCTAGAAGACAACATTCAGGACTCGTTACAGACACTACGAGTTCGTGGTGATGCCTTTCGGGCTCACCAATACACCGGCGGCGTTCATGGATCTCATGAACAGAGTGTGCAGGCCGATGTTGGACCGCTCGGTGATCGTGTTCATCGATGATATATTGGTGTATTCGAAATCCAGAGAGCAGCATGAGGAGCATTTGAGGGAGATCCTTGGAGTTTTGAGATCAGAGAGGCTTTACGCCAAATTCTCCAAGTGTGATTTCTGGTTACGAGAGGTCCAATTCCTTGGGCACCTCGTTAACCAGAATGGGATATTGGTCGATCCGGCCAAGATTGAGCCAGTGATGAGTTGGGAGGTGCTGAGATTCCCCACTGAGGTCAGGAGTTTCGTAGGATTGGCAGGCTATTACCAGAGATTTATCAGGGATTTCTCCAAGATCGCTGTGCGACTCACCAAGTTGACTCGGAAGGGTGTTGCTTTTTAACGGGGCCCAGAGCAGCAGGCCTCCTACGAGACACTTCGCTAGAGACTATGCGAAGCCCCGGTGTTAGCCCTTCCAGAGGGGATGGAGGACTTTGTGGTGTATTGTGACGCGTCGATATTGGGACTGGGAGTGGTGCTGATGCAGGGAGGGCATGTGATAGCATACGCATCGAGGCAGCTGAAGCCTCATGAGATAAGGTATCCCACACACGATCTGGAGTTGGGGGTAGTGGTGTTCGCCCTCAAGATCTAGCGTCACTATCTGTATGGGGTTCGGTGTACCATATACACAGACCACAAGAGCCTGAAGTATTTAATGGATCAGCCCAACCTGAACATGCATCAGAGGAGATGGTTGGATGTGGTGAAGGATTACGATTGTGAGATCCTGTACCATCCAGGCAAGGCTAACGTTGTAGCCGATGCCCTGAGTCGTAGGGCAGAGGGCGCCCCGATACGAGATGTTTGTATGAGGCTGACAGTGATGACCCCATTATTTGACGCCATTCGAGGGGCCCAGGCTGAGGCCGTGAGACCAGAGAACCATAAGAGGGAGAAGGTTATCGATCAGGTATCAAAATTTGTCACCGATAGCCGAGGGCTTATGACCTTTCAGGGTCGGATTTGGGTGCCGTTTGTGGGCAGAACGTGTACCATCTTGATGGAGGAGGCACATAGATCGAAGTTTTTGATCCATCCCGGGGCCACTAAGATGTATTTGGACCTGAAGAAAGAGTATTGGTGGCGCTGTATGAAGAGGGATGTTGCATGGTTCATTGACAGGTGTTTGACCAGTTGCAGGGTTAAGGCCGAGCACCAGAGACTGCATGGTAAGTTGCTGCCGTTGGTGGTTCCCGAGTGGAAGTGGGAACCGATTACCATGGATTTTATCGCCAAATTGCCAAGGACTGCTAGGGGCGTTGATGCAATTTGGGTGATTGTGGACAGGTTGACGAAGAGCACTCATTTCCTTGCTATGAGTGAGAGCTCTTCTGCTAAGAGGTTGGCAGAATTGTACGTGAAAGAGGTGGTATCACGGGATGGAGTGCCGATCTCGATTGTTTCAGATCGAGATTTGCGTTTCACTTCCAGGTTTTGGAAGAAGTTTTATGAGGAGTTGGGTACGAGGCTGCATTTTAGCACCGCATACCACCCACAGACCGATGGACAAAGCGAGTGGACGATTCAGACGCTCGAGGACATGCTTCGGGCATGTGTACTGGACATCGGAGGGAGTTGGGACAGATTTTTGCCTTTAGCTGAGTTTTCCTATAACAACAGCCATCATTCGAGCATTGGTATGCCACCCTTTGAGCTGTTGTATGGGAGGAGGTGTCGGACTCCCATTTGCTGGGGTGAGGTCGGTCGGCGTGTGATGGGTAGTATAGAGATAGTACTTCAGACGAATGAGCAGATTCAACAGGTCCGACAGAGGTTACTGACGGCTCAGAGTCGTCAGAAGAGCTACGCAGACAGGCGTCGCTCGGAGCTCGAGTTCCAAGTTGGTGACTTCGTACTCCTGAAGGTATCTCCTTGGAAAGGAGTGATCCGATTCAAGAAGAGGGGCAAGTTGGGGCCTCGGTATATTGGTCCTTTCAGGGTGACTCCCAGGGTGGGCAGGGTAGCGTACCGTTGGAGCTACCTGCGGAGTTGAGTCAGATTCACGATACCTTCCACGTGTCTCAGCTGAGGAAGTGCATCGCTGATGAGTTAGCAGTGGTTCCATTAGAGGACATTCAGGTGGATGCGAGCTTGAGCTATGTTGAGAGGCCGATCGGGATTCGGGATAGATGGATCAAGACTTTGAGAAACAAGGAGGTGCCATTGGTTCAGGTCCAGTGGCAACATCGGAAGGGTTTCGAGATGACCTGGGAGCCGGAATTGGAGATGCGTGAGCAGTATCCAGAATAATTTGTGGAAAGAGACTTCGAGGGCGAAGTCTGATTCTAGTGGGGGAGAATTGTAACATCCAGATTTCCAGTTACATTAACTATTTATTTATTTTTTGAGACTTTGGGAGGGTCTCAGCGATTTGACGCTTAGACTCGCCGAGTAGTGTCGCGATTTTCCATCCGGGTTAATGACCGGACTCGGCGAGTCCACGCTGTTTAATGAAACCCTAATCCCCGGGGTTTGAGGCCTATTTAAAGGGTCTTATAGCCACTAATGGCGGCTACCAGACCCCTGAGTGAAACCCTAAGCGATCTAGAGCGTTTGTGAGGGAGGAGAGGCCATTTTTGATACTTGTGTGGGTGGTTTTGCAAGAAGAAGGTGACCAAGGAAAGAGGAAGCTGAAGAAGGCGCTATTTTGTGGATTTCAGAGCCTAAGAACTTCATATTGAGGTATATATTCGGTCCTTCTTCAGTTTTGGGTGTTAATCCTTGAGAGTTAGGGTTTCTAGCCAATTTAGAGTGTGATTGTTAGTGCAATTGGTCCCTTCTTGTGTTAAGGCTACGGATCTGGATCCAAAAAGGTCCAGATACCTAAGCCCCTTGATCTTTATGGGGTGTTATGGGGTAATATGAGCTTAGGGTGGCATATTGAGGTCATTTCTCCAAATAGAGCCATTGGGTCTTTGCATGGGCATCAAGATCCAAACTTTATGTGTTTATATTGCTTAAGGAGGCCAGATCTATGAGTTAGAGGAACGGATCTGACATCAGGAGGTCGTTTGAGCTTAAGCATGGCATGAACTTGCCGAGTACCAAGAGTAGACTCGACGAGTAGGGTTAGGGTTTCCCATAGTTCACTAAGTGAGTACTTGCCGAGTTGGGGGAATGACTCAGTGAGTCAGAGGGAATTAGAGGACTGGAGTTCAAGGTGGAACTCGTCGATTTCATAATAGGACTCGGCGAGTTGAGTCAGCGTGGCCCCGAGATTCATGCCAGGTGTAACCCGTCGAGTAGGGGAAAGACTCGACGTGTCATACGATACTAGAGGGATAGTGGACATGCGTAGACTCGCCGAGTCACCGAAGTGCACTCGGCGAGTCGGGTCAAATTCTGACCGTTGACTTTGTTGACTTTAGGGTTTGGTCAACAATGGGGTCTATGTGTCAAGAGAGGGTTGAGTCTAGTCTCGAGAGTTATATTTATGAGAGTATTTTACTTTATGTGATTAGGCGGACGTTAGACCATATTTCCACCGAGTCGGAGATTTACCGAGACATCCGAGGTGAGTCTTCTCACTATACTTACCTAGAGTGATAACAGAGTTATGTGCTAGTATACTGCTGAGTTATGTGCCAGTGTATTTGTATGCAATTTATGTGTGTTATTGTGATATGTTATATGCATGATTAAGAGTTTCCAGAGATAGGACCAGTGGGTCCATAGAGTTAGGGCTAGAGAGCCCACAGAGAGTTGGGACTGGAGGGTCCCACTGAGACACACTGACCAGATGGTCAGCATAGTTGTAGCCCTGAGTGTCTAATATGTGTTAGAGTGGTATTTTGGGGAACTCACTAAGCTTTATGCTTACAGTGTTATGTGCTATGTAATTCAGGTACCAGTGACGATCGCGGGAAGGCGCCGGCATGATTCGTACACACACATGGGGTTTTTATGAATTTCGACCTTGGGAAATGTTTTGTGGAACAAAGATATGATACAATGAGATTTTATTAATAAATGTGAATGGAAAATGTGTTTTGAAAATGTGAAAAATTGTTTTAATTTTTACGGTGTTACAGAATCACACCCCATAAAGGGTTCACGGCCAAAGATATACTCCAAAAGATTGTTCACGGTCCAAAAAATAAACTCCCATGGAGTTCACATTCCAAAATTAATCCAAGGAAGGAGTTTACGGCCTAGTCTAAATGAAAACAAGTGTTCACGGTTGCTTTATGGCCGTGAACACCCTCTTATTGGATTGAAAACCCCAATTCAAGTTCATTTATGAAACGTAAAAACTAAAGCCCAATACCATTTCAACCGTAAACACCCCTTATATATGTGTTTAGACCATGAATCAATTCATTTCCTTATTTCCCAATCGTGAACCACTTCCAAAAGTCTCTCAATCTTCATCCGTGATCAGCCCATTTCCTTTCAATCTTTAAAGGTTTACGCCCAGTATCTTCAAATCTTCATATTTCCCAACTAAGAACATTCAAACCACCATCAAATCTTCATATCATCTTCAAATCTTCATAAGTCCCCAGGATCCAACCATGAACACACTTGTTCAACCGTAAACTCATTTGTACTAGCCGTAAACCCCATTTTCAACCATTTCCCATTTATTCCAATTAATTTATGTAAGTATTCTTTACTTAATTAATTAATTAACATTTTATTTAAATAAATATATTATTAATTTAAATACGACGTCAAATATAATTATTTTAGGATAACGTTATTCGCGCGTATGCTTACCCGGGGATCATCTCTACAACTCGCTTATTCTAGCTAAAGCACATTTGAGGTGAGTTCATACCCCCATATTTTTCCAATCCTTTTTTTCAATATTTTTAAGAAGGGGGGGGGGGGGGGGTAAAGTTAAACACACGTAATCTTGTCTTTAAAAATATAATGTTGCTTACTATATTTTCTTACCGTTAACATGCAATTGAACGCAAAACTTATTACACACGGAAAACATTATGACTACTAGACTTACAAACAATTTACAAAACATTTTTAGACCTACTATTTTACAAGCACAAACATTAACACGGAAACAAACTTGTACACTATATTAATTATAGTTTATGGAATGAACGAACTACTTTTACAAGGTTACACGTTGTTTACAATAAGGTTTTCATTGTATTATTCATGAATTCATTGAGGGATCAAATTTGTAAGACACGTCTTCGAGTGCTTACCTAAGTACCAAGGGAAGTGTAACCTTATGAACCAGAGTCTCCTGCAGGGAGAGCGTGAGTCTGTGTATAGATCTATACGGGACTGACAATACCGCGCCCTGACTATTAGCTATAGTCGTTAGGGGTGACAAATGTTATTAACGTTTACGACGTCTGAAGTACGTCGTACGGTTTAACGTCCATCAGTATGGTTATAAGAACTCACATGGATAAAACAACGACTCATTCACATAATAATATACTTAAGAAACAGTCTCCAGGGTTAATAACTATATGATTACTTAGTATATACACAAGGGTGATATGAAATAAACATCCGACATGCAGTGGGATGTGTGACTACCGCCCCATTTCCTGTTCCTTGTTTGGTTGTAGGCTTAGGGCAGAATCACACAATCGACTGTCTGTTCGATCTACGCTTCTATAACTCGTATGTGCTAAGAGATCATATGAGGGTATTAACATCACTTCCAGTTTACAGAACAAACACGTTTTCGGCTAGTGTTATTTAACAATAGAGCTACATGCCTTTCAGTTTTGGAACATTTAAGAGAACAACTCACTTTTATGGAAAATATAGGATTTTCCAGGGCAAACATTAGTATTTTACAAGAAAACGTTTTACCATTCAACTAACGAACAATCATTGTTAATTCTATAATTCCTTATTTTATACATCCAGTTTATGTATGAATAAAATCCGATAGGCAGTGGAATGTGTGGTTTCCGCCTCATTTCATGTTCCTTGTTTGGTTGTGGGCTTAGGGCAGATCCACACAATTAACTGTCCATTAAATCTTAGTTTATATATATAGCCAGTATAAACTAAGTGGTCATAGAAGGAACTGGTATTATCATATTCTTATTAAGAAAATACAAGATTTTCTTAAGGAACCTTTCCTCATATCCCAAAGGACTATTACAGTTAATTCTATAAGTACTTAGTGAATACGTCAGGGTATATACATGGGGATCTGACAGACAGTGGGATGTGTGGCTTCCGCATCATTTCCTATTCTTTTTTTTGGTTGTGGGCTTGGGGAAGAACCACACAACCAATTGTCTATTCGATCAGGATTGTATATGACTTGTATACACTAAGTACTCGTAGAAGGAACTATTATGAGTCATCTTTCTTATCAATCATTACATCAGGAAATATAGGATGTTCTAGAGAAACACATCATGTTTTACAAAGAACAAAGAACCTGTTTTCTAAAAAAAACTCTTATGAACTCACAAACTTTAATGTAGACATTCCTTAAAAGCCAATTGTATTCTCAGGACACTAGTAGACAGGTACACACACAAGTTCCTAGAAGACGGAGCATAGTAGCTTCAAGTCCGTACTTTTCTATTTACATTTGGAGTCAATCATATATGATTCGAATACAATTTAAAATTTTTAATAACAATACAATGGTTTTTGTTGCTTTGATTACTATTATATAATTGTTGTGATACTGTACATGAACTCCTCCGCCCCTGAACGTTTCCGCCATTCCGGTTTGGGGGTGTGACATCCCGGTTTCAGGCAGTCGTGATTATTGTTTCAGCAAATAGTAAATAGAAAGAGAGAGAGAGAGTCTATGAAGAGGAAATTAGTTGGGGTGGGGTTTGGGTGGATTATTAGGGTAAGATTTTTAGTTTTTTGATTTTTAATGAAAATAAATAAAATGAAAATGAAAAAAATAAATAAATAGTAAATGGCATAAATGTTATTTCAAGCACTTTCAATTATGAATTGGACCAAACTCACAACATGTAACACTTGGATCTTGGTATGTTTCGTTATTACCCTTTATTATTTAAAAGTTGCAGTTTTGGTCCTTGGCCAGTATGCAGGGCGTACTACATGGTACGCTTAGCGTACTGATGCGAGGCTTGATTGCAACTCCGGGCATGTACGTGGGGAGTACGTGCGACCTAATGAAACCCTAATTTAGGGTGTTGCACCCTATATAAGCACCTTAAGTCATTAGGGCTAGCCTCTTTACCAGTCTCTACGCCTCCAAAACCCTAGAAATTGACCCTTAGCATCCTTTGTGGTGTATGTGAGTCCTTAAGAAGAGTTTGGTGGTTGTTTTACTCTTTGTGAAGGAAGGAAAGAAGATTGAAGGTGCTTTTCTTGGTGAGAAAGTTATAGATCCAGGATCATAACCCTTGTTGCAAGCTTATTGAGGTATCAAGTTCAAACCTTGTCTTCTCCATGCTTATATCTTTTCACATCTTAGTTTTTATGCTTTTGGTCCCTTGTTGGGTTGCTTTTGGTCACGTGCATGTATTAAGTCACCTATTAAGTCCTTTTAAGCTTTAAGAGCTCCATTTAGCCATGCATGAGCATATGGTTAGCAGCTTTACATGATAATCCAGCTCAAGGATGTCAGATCTAAGTTTTGGAGCAATGCCTTAAGGGATTAAGGGCTAAATGTGTAGGATGGATGAACAAGAGGAGCAAGTTGGGCGTACAAGCCAATACATGCAGCGTACAAGCCGTAAAGCATTTACGCTTAGTATACAACTCAGTATGCCCCGATTTGGGTCATTCTTTTGGGCTTGGATGCTTAGGGCGTTGTTGGGTCATCTGAGTCAGGTGTTTTAGACTAGGAAAATTGGTATGCCATGGGGTATGGACCATGTAAGGGTTTAGGCCCAATTTAGAAAATTAGGCTATGGATGATTACTAGGTTTTTGGGCCTTTTTGATTATATGTTTGGGTCAGTCTTGGTCCAAACTAGGAAGGGGTAGAATAGTTTTTTTACCCAAATGATGGACTGGTGACTATGGATTGGAATCAAATTGTTAATTGGATGTTATTTGGTATTGATAGCTTGAGGAATTTTCGGACCGTGTAACACCATAAGTTTTCAAACCAAAATTTTCATTTTAAAACATAATAAAACATATGTCACATTTTATAAAAAATCACAAGTGTCAATTTATCAACACATAATTCAAATTTTTTTTTATCACAAATCTAGGATCCTCCAAAAACAAATCTCCAGTGCAGATGTGTGTACAATTAAGTTGGTGCCTTGCCGCGATCCTGAAAAGTACCTGGAACACATAACATGGTAAGCATGAAGCTTAGTGAGTTCCCCAAAATATCGCACACATGAAATTAGCCACTCATGGCTAACTCACTACGACCCTCCGGTCAATGTGTCTCAGTGGAGACCCTCCGGTCCCACAACTCGAGTGGACCCTACGGTCCTAACTCAATAAGCTCATAATAATAATACTCAGCATAAATCACAAAGAAATAATGCAGAATATCACAATACACAGGTAAGCATATAAGACACCTCGGTCACACAAAGATATCACTCATGGTAAGTAGAGTGAGAAAACTCACGTGGTAAGAATCGGATAACCTCAAATTCGAATCACCGGTCTAGCCTCCACCTAATACATACAATAATTATCCCTAATTAATAATGACTCTAAAGAAGCTATTCTAACCCTTCTACAAACTCGCAGAAGGGTAAAAGACAACTTTACCCCTCATTGGCCTTAAACTCCACAAATTGACCAAATCCTAAAAGTCAACCAAAAGTCAATGGCAGAGCGTACGCTGTGCGTACCAGCTCTCTACGTTGGGCGTACTCTACTTCCATGCAGACATCGGGGATGCTTGACCCCTACGCGACACGTACTGAGATTACACTCAGCGTACGTCCCAGTTTCATTCTTTCTACTCATTTCTTCTTAATCAGTTAAGACCTTGGCTCATATCATAGATCTGGACTCCCTAATAGCTCTTACTCGATAAAGTTGGTGACTTTAAGCCTTTGTATGGCTGATAAGGTCACAAACACATAAAACTCTCACTCTCTTATCTCAAAATGCTCATAACTCATGCATGGCTTGATTCCAACGTCCAAGTCTTGATTTTATCACACGACACTACTAAATACACTCAAAGGGGTTGATCATAGTTTCTGGAGCTCAAATCTCATAAAGTCTCCAACTTTTGGGACAAAACCCTAAAATACTCTACTATGTCAAAAGAGTGAGAAAGCTTGGAGCTTTATACCTCTAGATGAAGCTCCCAACTCAAATATGCTTAGATCCAAGGCCTGGACTCTCACTCCTTCTTCTCTAAAGCTCCTTCTTCACTCCGTTAACACACAAAATCACTTAAAGGCTCTCAAATGGTCACTCACAAGCTCAAGAATGAGGATTAGGGTTTTAGAGGGTTATTTGTCTAAGGATGGTGGCCAGGAATGAGGCCATCATATCCTTTATATAGGGGCACACCCTAAATTAGGGTTTTCACTCTGGACTTGGTACGCCCAGCGTACCCTCTGGTACACCCAGCGTACTAGGCAGTTTTCGCATCAAAATTCATGCACATGAGTACGGTGAGCTTACACACGTGTACGCCCTGCGTACTCATTTGACACCTTTTTCTATATAAGGGCTAAACTTGACAAGTACCAAAAGAACAAGGGTTTATAAGGTAAATCTGGACTTGGGATGTTACAATTCTCCCTCAATAGAATTAGATTTCTCCCTTGAAGTCAGACTCCAAAAATAACTCTAGATACTGCTCGCGCATCTCGGACTCCGGCTCCCAAGTGCACCCGGACCCCTTCCGATGTTGCCACTGAACCTGAACCTGAATCAGAGGCACCTCTTTGTTCCTCATAACCTTCACTTTCCAATCCAAAATCCTAATTGGTCTCTCAATATAGTTTAGGCTCACATCAACCTGAATATCCTCTAATGGTAACACTATCGTCTCATCGGCTACACACTTCCTCAACTGGGAAACGTGGAAGGTGTTATCAATTTGGCTCAACTCTGCTGGTAGATCTAACTGGTAGGCTACCCTACCTACTTTGGCAATCACTCAGAAAGGACCAATGTACCAGGGCCCCAGCTTGCCCCGTTTCCTTAATCGGATCACCCCTTTCCATGGGGATACCTTCAGGAGGACAAAATCTCCAACCTGAAACTCTTGCTCGGATCGTCGCTTGTCTGCATAACTCTTCTTGCAACTCTGGGCCATCAGTACCCTCTGTCTGACCTGCTGAATCTTCTCAGTCGTATTCAACACTATCTCTGTGCCATCCATCACTCTCTGCCCTACTTCTCCCCCAACAAATGGGAGTTTGACACCCCCTCCCGTATATAAGCTCAAAGGGTGGCATACCAATGTTGGAATGGTGGTGGTTGTTGTAAGAAAACTCAGCCAAGGGAAACTAAGTGTCTTAACTTCCTCCGAAGTCCGTCACACATGCTCGAAGCATATCCTCAAGCGTTTGAATCGTCCGCTCGCTCTGCCCGTCTATCTGTGGATGGTATGTTGTGCTGAAATGCAGACGTGTGCCCAACTCCTCATGAAATTTCTTTTAGAACCTGGAAGTAAAACGCACGTCTCGATCTGACACTATCGAGTTCGGCACTCCATGTCGTGCTACCCTCTCTCACATAAATCTCAGTCAGTCTCTCTATAGAAAATCTCTTACTGATAGCGAGGAAGTGAGCAGTCTTCGTCAATCGGTCCACAATCACCCATATCGTGTCAACCCTAGTTGCAGTTCTTGGTAACTTGGTGATGAAGTCCATATAAATATGTTCCCACTTCCATTTGGGAAGCTCTAAAGGCTGCAAAGGACCGTGTGGACGCTGGTGCTCTGCCTTAACCCGGCGACAGGTCAAGCACCTCTCTACATCCCATGCGACGTCCCTCTTCATACAGGGTACCAATAGTCTCTCTTCAGGTCCAAATACATCTTACTGGCCCCATGGTGGATCTAGAATCTTGATCTATGTGCCTCTTCCATCAATACACGACGAGCTCCACCTGTATAGGGCACCCAAATCCGCCCATGGAAGGTCATAAGCCCACGACTGTCCATCACAAACTTAGAAACCTGCCCAATCACACGCTCTCTCTTGCGGTTCTCTGGTCTCACAGCCTCCACCTGAGCCTCTCGGACGGTATCTAAGATTGGAGTCATCACCATCATCCTCATACACACATCCCAGATCGGAGCGCTCTCGGCTGTGCGACTCAAGGCATCGACTACCACATTAGCCTTGATCGGGTGATATAAGATCTCACAGTCGTAGTCTTTCACTACATCCAACAATCTCCTCTGTCTTATAATCAGGTTGGGCTGATCCATCAGGTACTTCAGGCTCTTATGGTCCGTGTATATGGTACACCAGACACCATAAAGATAGTGGTGCCAAATCTAGAGCGAGAACACCACCACCCCTAACTCAAAATCATGGGTGGGATACCTCGTCTCACGAGGCTTCATCTTCCTCGACGCATAAGCTATCATGTGACCCCTCTGCATCAACACTGCACCCATCCCTGAAATAGATGCATCACAATAGACCACAGAGTCCTCCACTCCCTCTGGAAGGGCTAACACCGAAGCTTCACACAATCTCTGGCGAAGAGTCTCAAATGATGCCTGCTGCTCAGGCCCCCAAAAAAAGTAACGCCCTTTCGGGTTAATCCGGGGAGAGGAACCACAATCTTAGAGAAATCCTTGATAAATATCCGATAGTAGACGACCAATCCCATAGAACTCCTGATCTTGTATGGGGATCTCTGATGGGTTTTAGCCATAAGAACTTTCCTATGTGCGCATGCAAAACCCTAATGCTTGGATCTAGGCTTTCTAATTAAACATGCTTTGAATCCAAGACTTCTAATGACTGTTTAGGAAAAAGAACAATGTTAAAACAGATCTAGAATCATACCTTTGAATCCCTTGTTTGATCTTGTTGTCTTGGAGCTTCTAGAGTCACAATTGTCACTCCTCTAATGGCTTACAAACACCAAATAGCAAGGAGGATAATTTGGGAGAGAGGAGAGGGGAGGAAATCGGCCAGGGTTTCTATACTTTAGATCAAGTGCCGATTTCCCTTTGCCATAGGGTCTATTTATACTTGTAGACTCCTTAAGGGTTACAACCTAAACCCTAATTGGATAATCTTCTCTTAAAGCTATCCAAATCCATTCCTTAGATAACCTTGGAGAATTTGAAGCTATCCCTAGCCTCTAGAATCCGTCCAATCCCTATCTAATATGGATTTACAGTCTAAAGTTTAACTATCAAACAATTGACAGTTTATACCCTCTTATTTAATTAATCTCTTTAAGTCACCAAATTAATTCCAATTAATTCTATGACTTATATTAATCAAATAACAACATTATTATTCTTTATATTATTCTCATAATACATTAATAATATTTATTCTCTCTTAATAAATCATCCTATCAAGTTGCTATGGTGAAGGCAACCCAAAAGGACCATGCACAACCGGGTCAAATACTTGCCTAATATAGTTGCAGCCTTAGACACTATTCCAACAGTCTCCCACTTGGATAAGTCTAGTAACTATATGTACAAGTACAATTCGATTTGCAATCGTAGCTCTCAAAGACGCTGTCAAACTCTGATCTAATCAATCTTGTCCTTTAGATAAGGGATCGTACAATCCTCTGTTAGACATCATGCTGACAATCCAAATGGAATAGTTAGTCAAGCATTTAGGTTTCTCGATCTCTGATTTATTTGACATAGAACTTAATCGAACACATCAATTTAGTTCTGACCGGGCCCGGCACATAAGTCAAATCAAATCATCGAGCGGCTGAGATATCGCTTTTACCCTTTTGGGATAAAAGTTACAGATAAACTTCGACTTATATGCATTTACTTATTCATTAATCAACTATACACAACAATGCGTTTTATGACACCGAGTTACTGATGCGTTTTCGCATTATCAATGTACAATCAATTAACAAATAACAAACCATATATCTAGATTTTAAGACTATATGATATTATCGTCTTGCGATCACCCTTTTATATCATATTCCATAAGGTGATTCCAGCAAACGCGGGTTTGTTCCAATGCTCAAAACTAGTTCATAAGCACTCATGAACGTTGCAGCAACCTTTTGCTATGTCTAATACCATTTAGACAATCTACACACCAATTCACAACAATCTTCATTCATATCTACTTCCAACACATGAACGATTGTGGACAATTTGAATAAGTCGAGTATTCCTAATAAACTCAATTATTCTGGAAGTCAAAACATGCAAAATGAAACAATAGTTAAACAATTAACATAAGACAGTAACATTACTTATAAATAAAACTCCTTTATTTAATCATCAAATGTTAATTACATTTATCTATTACACGTTTCTAATACTATCTAATCTATGCTAATATCATCCTTCAGCCCAATACTCCTAGCATGCTGCAAGTGCTTAACCCTACTCAGTCCCTTCGTAAGCGGATCTGCTGGGTGATATCCTCTTCACTACGAGTTGTCCTTCTTCTACACGATGTCTAATAAAGTGATATTTTCTGTCGATATGTCGTGATCTACCATGATCCCTCGGTTCCTTGGTCAAGGCAACCGCTCCTTCGTTATCACAGAAAATCTCCATGGGCTCCTTTATGGCAGGTACAACTCCAAGATCACCGATGAAGTTCTTTAGCCATATTGCCTCCTTCGAGGCTTCGCTCGCTGCAATGTACTCTGATTCGCACGTTGAATCAGCTACGGTTTCTTGCTTGGAACTTTTCAATGTCACTGCTCCTCCATTTAGGGTAAAGACCCAGCCCGACTGCGAACGGTAGTTGTCCCTATCGGTCTGAAAGCTGGCGTCACTATACCCTCGCACCTTCAAGTCATCACTCCCCCCGAGGACTAAGAACCATTCCTTCGTCCTCCGAAGGTACTTAAGGATATTCTTCACCGCAATCCAATGGGCTCTGCCAGGGTTCCCTTGATATCTACTAACCATGCTCAAAGCGAAGGCTACATCAGTGCGGGTACAAGTCATAGCGTACATGATTGAGCCAACTGCGGAAGCGTATGGTACTCGGCTCATTTCTGCTATTTCAGCTTCGGTACTCGAACTTTGAGTCTTACTCAATTTGGCATTACTTTGTATCGGTAATTCTCCTTTCTTCGAGTTTTCCATACTAAAACGTTTTAGTACCTTCTCTAAGTAAGTGTTCTGACTAAGTCCAATTAGTCTCTTACTTCTTTCTCTTACTATCCTTATTCCCAAAATGTAAGAAGCCTCTCCGAGGTCCTTCATAGCGAAGCACTTCCCAATCCAGGACTTAACTTCCTGCAGAGTCGGGATATCGTTTCCTATGAGTAATATGTCATCGACATATAGAACGAGGAAGCTTACTATACTCCCACTGGCTTTGACATATACACAAGATTCATCTTCGCTTCGTACAAATCCAAACTCTTTGACTTTCTCATCGAAGCAAAGATTCCATCTGCGAGACGCTTGCTTAAGTCCATAAATGTACTTCTCAAGCTTACACACTCTATTCGGATGCTTCGGATCTACAAACCCCTCTGGCTGATCCATGTAAATATCCTCAACCAACTTTCCGTTAAGGAAAGCGGTCTTGACATCCATTTGCCAAATCTCATAATCATGAAATGCGGCAATTGCTAGCATCACTCTAATAGATTTTATCTTCGCAACTGGTGAGAAGGTCTCATCATAGTCAACTCCGGGAGTTTGAGTAAAGCCCTTCGCGACCAATCGCGCTTTATATGTGTGTACGTTTCCATCCACGTCGGTCTTCTTCTTGAAGATCCATTTACACCCAACGGTCATACGTCCGGGCACATTATCAACCAAATTCCAAACTTGGTTATCATACATGGATTGGATCTCGCTATCCATTGCCTCTTTCCATTTTGCAGACTCCGGGCCTGCCATGGCTTCCTTATAACTATTAGGTTCATCAAGGTTTATTAGTGTACCATCACTAATATACGTGTCCCCTTCGGTAGTAATATGAAAACCATAAAACTGGGGTAGAACTCTAACTCTAACGAAACGTCTAAGAGGTAAGGACTCGTCAATCGGTTCAACCGGAGTTTCCTCCTCGGGTTGAGTGGCAGCGGTAGAGGTTCCTTCATTTATCGACTCTTGAATTTCTTCAAGCTCGATTTGCCTCCCACTGTCTCCTTGGCTTATGAGTTCTCGCTCTCGGAAAACTCCTCTCCTTGCAACGAAGACAACATTGTCCTTCGGTCTATAGAAGAGATATCCAAAGGATCTCTGCGGGTAGCCGATGAAAATACATCGCTCACTTCGAGGTTCGAGCTTGTCGTGAGTATCTCGTCTTACGAAAGCCTCGCAACCCCAAACCTTGATATGTTCTAACGAGGGAGCTGTTCCTGTCCACATCTCGTAAGGTGTTTTGACAACCTTCTTAGTAGGGACTCGGTTAAGGATATAGGCGGCAGTCTCTAAGGCATACCCCCAAAAAGAGATTGATAGTGAAGCACGACTCATCATAGAGCAAACCATATCCAATAAGGTTCGATTACGCCTTTCTGCCACACCATTCAACTGCGGTGTCCTAGGAGGCGTCAATTGTGAAACTATTCCACACTCCTTGAGATAATCGTGGAATTCAAGACTTAGGTACTCTCCTCCTCGATCGGATCGAAGCATCTTGATTTACCTGCCCAATTGATTCTCCACTTCATTCTTGAACTCTTTGAACTTTTCAAAGGTTTCTGACTTTTGCTTGATTAAATAGATATACCCATATCTACTATAATCATCGGTAAAAGTCACATAGAAGCGGTTCCCATCCTTTGTGGTTGATCTAAACGATCCACATACATCGGTATGTATTAGGTCCAATAGACCCTCACCCCTTTCACACGTACTCGTGAAGGGTGATTAGTCATCTTTCCAAGTAAACAAGACTTGCACGTGTCATCTTCCCTAAGGTCGAATGACTCCAACACTCCATCCTTTTGGAGTTGGGCTATGCGTTTCTTGTTGACATGTCCAAGAGGACAATGCCACAAGGATGCTTTATCCATACTAGTGGAAGAATCTACGTTCAAAACATCATTTCCTAAGTTCTCAAAAATCATAACAGTTTCATAAATTCCATTACATGGTATAGCTTCAAAGTAAAAGACACCATTTAGATAAGCCAAAATAGAACCATTTTCATTATTAAAAGAAAATCTAAAAGCTTGTCTATATAAACCATGAAATGAAATGATGTTTCTAGCCATTTCTGGCGAATAGCAACAATTGTTCAAATGTAAACATAAATTATTCCTAAGCACTAAAGAATACACTCCAATCTTGTCGCAGGCGACGATCTTCTGTTCCCCATGATTAGATTGATTCTTCCTTGCTCCACATCCCTACTTCTTCTTAGTCCCTACACATTAGAACAAATGTGGTAACCACAAGCGGTATCAAGAACCCAAGAAATAGCATGATTAGAATCTTTAGATTTAATAGTGTATATACCTGCGAAAGATGGCTTGATCTTTCCTTCCTGGATGGATTGCAGGTACTCTGGGCAGCTTCTCTTCCAATGTTCTATCTTGTGGCAGTGATGGCACTCTACCTCCTTAGGGTTAGGGCAGGGCTTAGCGGGATCAACTTTGGTCCCACTAGAAGAGGCACCATCTCGGGCTTTAACCTTGCGATAGTTCTTAGATGAAGCCTTCCTCTTCTTTCCCTTTCCTTGACCAATAGCCAAGACAGGAGCAGCGGGTGGATTGGGAGTTGGTGCAATAGATGTGTCTTTGAAGTTGCTCTCAGCGACTCTCAAGAGACCTTGGAGTTTGCTTAGGGTGACCTCCTCTTTGTTCATGTGGTAGGTCATCCTAAATTGATTGTACATCGGAGGCAAAGAGTGAAGCACCATGTCAATCGCCAAGTTTTCCCCAAAGTCAACATTTAACTTGCGAAGGCGGTCGACATACCTTTGCATCTTTTGCAGGTGCACGGTAAGAGACTCTCCATGACTCATCTTAGCGGAAATCATCTTAATGAAAATCTCATAACGCTCTTGTCTCGCGTTTTGGTGGTATCTCTCCAATAAGTCTTGATGCATCTCGTACGTGTACATGTCCTCGTAGGACTTTTGGAATTCGGAGTTCATGGTTGTTATCATGATGCAATGTACTTTCGTTGCATCGCGCTCATGAGTTTCAAAAGCGTTAATTTCAGCCGGAGTAGCGATTTCAGGGTTGATTTTCTCGAGCTTTTCATCGAGGACATACTCCTTATCCTCATAGTGAGCAATGGTGCGAATGTATCTTATCCATTCACTAAAGTTCGTTCCATCGAAGGTGACCCTTTGGAAAAGGCTCATCAACGTGAAAGAACTAGCAGCAGCGTTGTTTGCATTCGACATCTACAATTAGAAAAAGGACAAAGATAGATTAGAATATGAATCCCTAATTATCACCCAACAAGAAAAATTAGGGCTAGGATCCAACAACAACATTTACATATTAGAAAAGGGATGTCGTAATCTAACATGCAAATAAATTGAAGGTAAGCGAAAGACGATTCACTAATTCTCCACCATAAAACCTAACTATTAGTCCGAAATGTATTGAGAATTCCTAGGTTCGGATGAGATTCATTGAAACTATTCAATGGCATCTTTAAATCTTGATATGACCCTCTAGTTTGTGACTGGGATACCAAGGATCACAAAGCGGGTGTGAATTACCATGCAAATTCACATGGTGCCTTCATTGTAACGATCACCTATTCGACGTGCCGGTAAACCACACATGCTCCATCGAACTATGATAAACAATGAATCACCCTTTCCCACCTTTGCTTAGAACCATTTAGTGTGCCGGTAAACCACACACGCTCCACTAACTTCTTAGCAAGGGTGAAAAGTGTAATTTCATGGGATTTCATCAATTCACTTTTCCTAAAGTAACTATGATTGGGAAATTTTAAAATATGTGTAGTTACTTTGTCTTACTTATTATACTTTTAATGAGAGGATAAGGTTGCCCTATCCTACCTGTTCGGCTAACGACCCTCCACCGATCAAGCAAGCGGTGGGTGTGAGTGTACACCCATTAAGCGCCATTTTATAAGCCGCAACCTTATACCCACCTTATAGATCAGTTTCGTGAATGAGGCCTACTAACGGTAAGACTAGCATTTTAGTTATACATACATACATATATATATATATATATATATATATATATATATATATATATATATTATTCTTGTAATATTATATTAGTATAGGGTTGTATTTTAAACATTTTAAAATCTAGGGTTTGAAATTTAAATTGTCTAAATTAAAACTTTTAATCACAAAATATAAATTTCAAAACTTGAGGACAAGTTTTAAACATTTAAAACATGGAGGATCAAATAACAAATAATTTTTATTAACAATTAATTTCCTAATTATCTATATTTGATTTATTCAAGATTTCTTGCAAGATAATTACCAAAATAATCAAAATAATTAATTAATTATCATATAAGGAAATTAAATATTTTATTAGTTGATAAATATCTTCAATTAGATCAAGATTATAGTCATATATATCAAAAAATCGGATTAGGGTTGATCTAATATGATTAAGGTAAGTTTCCATAAGATAATCATGAAGAAATCCCGAATCTGGCCATTCCTGACGCTTGGACTCGTCGAGTTCTCAACTGGACTCATCGAGTTAGGCCAACTCGTCGAGTCCACCATGGGACTCGTCAAGTTTACGACTCAGAAACCCAAAATTCGAATTTTGCAGTTAAGTTTTAAACTAATAAGCAAGAGTTTAATGAAAACCAAGCTAGTCTCTGATACCACTGATGGGTTTTAGCCATAAGAACTTTCCTATGTGCGCATGCAAAACCCTAATGCTTGGATCTAGGCTTTCTAATTAAACATGCTTTGAATCCAAGACTTCTAATGACTATTTAGGAAAAAGAACAATGTTAAAACAGATCTAGAATCATACCTTTGAATCCCTTGTTTGATCTTGTTGTCTTGGAGCTTCTAGAGTCACAATTGTCACTCCTCTAATGGCTTACAAACACCAAATAGCAAGGAGGATAATTTGGGAGAGAGGAGAGGGGAGGAAATCGGCCAGGGTTTCTATACTTTAGATCAAGTGCCGATTTCCCTTTTCCATAGGGTCTATTTATACTTGTAGACTCCTTAAGGGTTACAACCTAAACCCTAATTGGATAATCTTCTCTTAAAGCTATCCAAATCCATTCCTTAGATAACCTTGGACGATTTGAAGCTATCCCTAGCCTCTAGAATCCGTCCAATCCCTATCTAATATGGATTTACAGTCTAAAGTTTAACTATCAAACAATTGACAATTTATACCCTCTTATTTAATTAATCTCTTTAAGTCACCAAATTAATTCCAATTAATTCTATGACTTATATTAATCAAATAACAATATTATTATTCTTTATATTATTCTCATAATATATTAACAATATTTATTCTCTCTTAATAAATCATCCTATCAAGTTGCTATGGTGAAAGCTACCCAAAAGGACCATGCACAACCGAGTCAAATACTTGCCTAATATAGTTGCAGCCGTAGACACTATTCCAACAATCTCAACACCTACCATCGCATAACTACCTCAATCATGGCTGGATCGACCAATGTCCTATTTTGATTAACGAGGTGTCCTATGAACTAGACCTCTCGTAACCAAAAATCACACATGTAAAATTTGGCATACAGCGTCTCCAACCTCAATACCCCAAGAACCTCCCACAGATGCTCCTCGTGCTGCTCTCTGGACCTCGAATACACCAAGATTTCATTGATGAACACGATCACCGACCGGTCAAACATAGGCATGCACACCTGGTTCATGATATCCATGAACACTGCCGGTGCGTTGGTGAGCCCGAAAGGAATCACTACTAACTGGTAATGCCCATAATGAGTTCTAAACGCCATCTTCTGAATATCCTCCTCGCATACTCTCATCTGGTGATATCTAAATCTCAAATCAATCTTGGAAAACCAAGATGCCCCTGCAACTGATCGAATAAATCATCGATCCTTGGAAGTGGATAATGGTTCTTGACCGTCATCTTGTTCAACTCATGGTAATCAATAATCATCCGGTGTGAACCATCCGTTTTCTTCACAAAAAGGATCGGCGCTCCCCACGGTGAGCTACTCGGTCTGATAAAACCCTTCCCCAGCAGCTCCTGGAGCTGTGAGGATAACTCCTTCATCTCTGGTGACGCAAGGCGATAGGGTGCCTTGGCAATAGGCGTCGCGCTCGGATCTAAATCAATCCAGAACTCCGCCTGCCTCTTAGGAGGCACACCCGGAAAATCCTTGGGAAAAACATCAGGAAACTCGCACATTATTGGAACCTCGGCGATAGAACTCAGCCTCTCTGTAGCAACTCGCGTATTCATCACACACGCTAAAAATCCCACACAACCATGTTATAGACTCTGCCTCGCCCTGGTAGCAGAGCAGAAAGCTGACCCTGATCTGGTACCCTAGCCATAAACTGTAAGCACTCCTCCATTAGGGTCTCGTATAGTCACCAACTGACGCTCGCAGTCGATCATTGCTCCAAAACGGTTCAACCAATCGATGCCCACAATGACACATACATCGCCCATCGCAATCAGTACCAGATCAATCGGAAATTTGACACCAAAAATCTCCAGCACACGTCTTTAGAATACATCAGTAGAAAAAACCGCAAGCTCATCAGCTACAGAAACCCTCAGAGGTCGACTCAACGCCTCACGTCAGACACTGATGTAACGACTAAAAGCTAAAGACACGAAGGATTGACTCGCACCCGAGTCAAATAAAACTAAGGCAGGTACATAACTCACAAGAAATGTACCTAAATATGGCACAAAATAAGCACGATAAATCTTAAAATAAATAAATAAGGAAATACGTACCAGCCATGACATCAGGTGTTGCGTGGACCTCCTCTGTTGTTAACTGAAAAGCTCTCCCACGTGCTCTCGGAGCCTCGACCTTCACCCGACGACTATCAATCGGACGCAAAGCAGCAGGAGTGGAACCCTGGGCTGATACCTAAACAAGCTGAGGGTACTCGGCCTTCCGATCGTCGGTCTGATTGCAGTGGAAATATACTGCCAATCCCTTGGGGCAATCCTGCGCTATATGCCCTTGTTTTCCACATTTGTAGCAAATCCCCGCTCAACAAGATCCCTCATGGCTCTTGCCGCACTTGCCAGAAGTGCGGCCCTTCTGACCTCTTGATCTCGAATCAATGGGCTTAGCCTGCTTCACTGTCGACTGCGACTGTGCCGGCCTCCGTTCTCTCCCCTGAGACTCTACCTCCTCCCTGGCCTGAGTCTCTAGCTCGATCTCCTTCCTCCTGTCATTCTCTTGAAGATCGGAAAATGTCCGATAAGACGAGTTTGCCAAGAACTTTTGAATATCCCTCCTCTGAATGCTCAAATACCGGCTCATGCGTGCCTGCTTAGTAGACACATGCTCAGGGCAGAACAATGCCCTCTCGTGAAACATCTGTGTAATCTCAGTCACCGACTCTGTCTTCTAATTTAGAGACAGAAAATCCTGGGCCAACCGTTCCCTCTCGACAAGGGGAACATACTCATCTCGAAACATCAATGTAAACCTCTCCGAAGTCAATGCAGTATGTGTGACAACCCGAAATTTTCATTTGTTAAAACTTTAAAGTCAAGCACTTCAATTAGAAGTCAATTACATTTCTAATAATTGTTAGCCAATTTAAAGTCCGTTTAAGTGTTTTTAGTATTTATTCTTCAAACGAACGGATGAAAGGAAGTATCGTCTCGAGTCTTGGAGTTGCAAAACCGCACATACCACCTTAATAAGGAGTTCACGACCAAAATTTTAGAGTGTGGGCCGTAAACTCCCTAGTGGCTATGAACTCATTCCTTAGGCATGAGTTTACTCCCCAAACTCCTCACTTTTCACTTCCATTCCCAAGAACACCCTCTATTCTCTCTCAACTATCAACCCGTTCTTCACCCAATCTTCCGAAAACGTAAGTGATTCTCGAATTGAATTGTTGTTATAACCTAATATCTAGTAGTTATACATCATTTCATCCATTCATTATTGATTTATAGCTATATCTTCAAGTGTTCTTCAAAACACCAAGAACACACACTAGTGTTCTTGGACCTTAAACACCAAATCAAGCTTCTATCTTGTAAGTACACTTTCCCTAGCTTCTTGTGTGCTTAATATGAACTTGATAACACTTGAAAATCATCAAATAACACAAGAACAAAGGATTTTACGGCCAAGAATATTCTTGGGCCGTAAACCCCTTTTAAAGTGGTAAAATGGACATTAGTCCCTTCCTAAGCCTTGGATGCTAACCTTGAACCTTCCTAGAAGTGTTTAAGACCTTAAACAACAATCAAAACATGTCCCTAAGAGAGTTTAAAGTGGTGAACACAAAAGAATATGTTCATTTGGCCGTAAACTCCACAAGGTGGTCTTATTATGCCTCTAATGCTTTCTTAAGGCTTGGACTTGATCATTGGATGAGCAATCATGACTTGTAAGACCCCAAAACACAATTTGGCACTTAGTACCATGAGTTTACGGCCATAAACGCATGGGGAAATGGTCATGGGCCGTAACACCTACCACCTTGTCCGACACTTCCGAACAAACCACTCACTGCAGGTGAGTTCATACCCCTTAATTTACCTTTGAAATGCGTTTAAATGTTTTAAATACTTTATGGGGGGAATACAAGTTGAACCATGTTTATTATTAGATCAATCACATGTGATTAATAACTAACATGCAAATGGATCTTTCATGCTTTAAACTGTTTTACCAAACAAATGACTTCAAACTGTTTATCAAACCATTTTACATGTCAAACTCTTTATCAAATTCAGTTTTGTATACTAAACCTTTCCTTTATAGTTTTTAAACTTATATATTGTTAAAACCATGTCTACTACATATATAGTTATATAAATAAGGTTTGAAGGACTTAGGAGAGATAACCCACTTTACTTCCTGTCCTTGTTTGGTTGTGGTCTTAAAGTACCCAGTTGTTTGTCCGAGTGTCGTTAAATCCTTACTTATATATTATGTATATATATATATGTATATATATATATATATATATATATATATATATATATATATATATATATATATATATATAAAGACTTTTATCTCAGTTCAGTACATTCAATCATTCAACAAGTTTTCTAATAAACTATAATAGGTATAGTTTAGAGTTATACTACTTACTACTTCTAGTTCAATGAAGCATACAAGATTCAGTTCCTTCATGAGTCATTACTTATTACTATGAGAATATATACAACTATACTAGAATGAGAACATATACAACGACACTATGATGAGTAACAATACGATCCATATACAAGAATACGTTAACCTAAATGTGATCCACTGTATCGAAGCATGCCTTCATTGTCATGGCCCGAGTTGTAGCCAGAATCTCCTGTAGGGAGAGCGTGAGTTTGCGTATAGATCTATACTGGATTGACTATCCTACACCTTGCTGCTAGCTATAGCCGGACCTGCAGGTCTGTGGGTGCCAAACGTCATACCTTTTTACGACTTACAAATTTCATGTTTTACGTCGATAGTATGGTACAATTAATCACATAATACCTTGATATAAATCTGGTTTAAGGTAGTTAATACAACAGTAGTTCCTATAATACAACACTACAGTACTACATTAATTTACCCTTTACATTTATTTAGTGATCTTTTAACTTAAACATTAATATACAAACTATATTTTGATAATGATAGTTACACTTGGGAAAATTACACACTTTTACAAGAAACAAACATACAAAACAGTTGTGCCTTGGTAGAAGCCTACTTTTAGTAGAAAATATAGGATTTTCTAGGAGTTACAAACTTTTACAAACACTTACAAACATTCACATACTTTTAGTACGAACGTTTACAAACTCGTACTTCAAACAACGGTTCAAACATTTTGATACAAACATAGACACTAAATACTTATGAACTCACCAGGTTTAATGATGATAAACTCTTTCAAAATAACTTGTATTCTCAGGTCATCAGTAGACAGTTACCAAAGTCATCTTTTAAGAAGATGGAGTGCATTCAAGACTCCTATTATATTTTGATTCATATTTTGGTGTCTTATATACTACAGAACACAGTTGTATTAAAATTATTTATTTAATGCAATGGATGATGTTGTTTACTTGTTTACTATTATACTGTGTGGTGATACTGTAGATGATGTCCTCTGCCCCAGAACGTTTCCGCCGCTCTCGGTTTTGGGGTGTGACAGATTGGTATCAGAGCATTGTTTATAGTGAATTGAGTATATCAACCCATAAAAGATATACTAACTATAAATCCAATAGGATTAAAACACTCTGACCAAGAGTCTGTACTTTTAAATATTAAAATATTTAACTAAGTATACAAGTCTGCATTCATACTAAAATCAGTGTCACAATGGCAAATACAAAAGTATTACAATTGTTGAATATCACAAGTAAGCTCAGGGATGTATGGTCAGTCTTGGGAATGGCATAGCCTGATCAACTATCCTGGTCTGAGGAGTGATTAGCATATGCCCTAGAATGGTTGTGATATGGCAATAAGTCTAAAAACTTACCAACACTACTACAATGAGAGCACTAGAACAGAAAATAAGTTTAAAATACTATAGGAGTATTTTGTGTTGCTATAATCACTTATCTGAGAACTAAAAAGGTCTTTATCAAGTAGGTCAATAGTCGTTAAGTGCATACACTATGGTCATATGAAATTCAAGTGTTATAGACTAAGAATCTATGATCTTTGCTTAACTTCTTGTCCTTGTTTGGTTGTGGATTTGGAGTTAGGACCACTTATTCGAAGGACTATCCTACCTCAATAAAATCTAAGTGGTATACACTACACAAGTATTGACATAACTGATAAAGATCATCTTATAATAATCTTAAGTAGTACGTGTATTTTTATAATATTCTTATACCCCTTTTCTCGCGTAGATATCATGGCTGGATTTTATCATGGCGACCTGTACTTTCCACCCCAAGGCAACGCTGGATGGCTTGAAGAAGAGCCCGAAGATGAGCATCCAATACCTTTGGATGATCACCTCGCAGAAGGCTTCTCGGATGGATCTGACTCCGAGCCATAAGTCAACAACCTACCTCAAGAAGGTCAAGTCCCAATTAACAACCCCCGACCAGCATTTCAGGGTCACACACCCTTGTAGGCAACAAACTTAAATCGCTGGAGCGATGAGCAGGGTAAACCTTTACCCTACAATGGGGATTGAAGCTTTTACAACGTAAGAGAGGGTGGCTCAACTGACAGAGCCCTGCCAATCATGGTCCGTAGGATTTCTCGAAATATCGAGCAAGATCGAGAAGCCATCGGCCAAATCATGGAAATTGATGCCAACTCTGGTGGCAACACAGTCTGCATTCGCCGTCTCGAAGAAGCAATGGAAAGGACCAGAAGGACCAATGAGACTCTATAACAATAGCTGGATGCCTCCCGAGTTGAAGTCATAGAACTTCGAGTTCGCCAGGGGGCTCATGAGCGACACCTTCAAGAGGTGGTTCATCAAGTGGCAGATCTTAGGGTTCGCCCGATGAATTCTCATCGCCGTTAGAAGATGTCTATCACATCTTTTCTTTTGAAGAAGGAATAGCCTTTCGTATCTGTGCGCTATGTAGCACTTGTCTGTAAAATATTCCTATCTTTCGGTACACTATCTAGTCTTCTAAGCTGTCAAATATTTTCCCACATATGGTTTGATGTAAGACCTACTGTTAGGTCATTTTTCCCGAACTCGTTTACATTAGTAATACCAGTAATATTGGCAGTTATCTAACCTGTTGGAAAAATCTGTACTCTTATGTTTTCCTACTCTTCTGCTATATTGCTATTTCTAAACGTACACTCATTCAACTATTGGACTATGGAGATTTAGCCCATTGAACACTCTCATTATGCTCACAATTGATTCTAACCACCATGTACATCATTCTTTAAACTTATAGTTGAAAGATGCCTTTGGTAATCGATACCGCAGCCTTGAATGTTGCAGTAGCTGTGGCAGTGGCAACTGCCATGGCTCAATATCACTCCACTGATGCCAGCAGAGGTGGAACTCCTGTTAACTCTACTCAAGGTGAACTCCTTGTGCGCTCGAGAGAGTGCTCCTACAAGGACTTCACAAACTGCAAGCCAAAGCCCTTCACTGGGACTGGCGGAGTCATTTCCCTCTAGCAATGGTTCAAGAAGATGGAGTCGGTCTTCGAAATTTGTTCCTGCACTTTCGAAAGGAAAGCCCTGACATGGTGGAATAGCCATTTCAAGTCACTAACTCTCATGGTGGCAAACGACATGGGCTGGGAAACTATGAAAGACCTCATGATTGAGGAGTACTGCCCGAGGGGCGACATCCAGAAGTTGGAACAGGAGCTGTGGAGCCTAACCATGAGGGGCTCCAACATAGTCGTGTATACCGCCAGATTCAGTGAACTGGTGGCTCTCTGGGGGCTGGTGCCTCCGTACTAGGGAAATGTCCTATCTGCACACCCTAGTACCTTCGACAGTGCCAAGCGATTGGCCCAGCGACTCATCGATCATTGAGTCTAATCCCAATCGTCAACAACAACCCTGGCCATCTCAGAACCATCCAAACCTACTGACAACAAGCGGAAGTTCTGGGATAATAGGAAGAAACAGAAAGCTTCCAAAAAGCAGCAGATTGTGGCGGTTCATGCCGTGATAACACCCGCCGCTGCTGCTCCGGTGAAGTAGTATGCTGGAAGTTTGCCGAAGTGCAATAAATGCAACTTCCACCCCAACGGCCCTTGCCGGGAAATGCAGTGCTCCAATTGCAACAAGAAAGGACACACTGCCCCTTTCTGTAAATCTCCGGCAAGGCCGATCACCCAACTTCCCGGCGCTGGTGTGGGCCAGGCTTGTTATGGATGTGGCAATGTGGGCCACTATAAAAGGGACTGCCCCAAGGCAAGAAATGTTGGTGGAGCAGGGAGAGTTCTGGCTATAGGCCAAGGGGAAGCGGTTGCTGACCCTACGGTGGTGACTGGTACGTTTCTCCCCGAAAACTCTTATGCATGCATACTGTTTGATAGCGGAGCAGAGAGAAGCTTCGTAAATAATAAATTTGCTCGCCTACTTAAACAAAAACCACACACACTTAAGGAACCATTCATTGTAGAAATGGCTAATGGGAAAACTGAAAGCACAAATATCATATACATAGGATGTACCCTAACTCTGGATAGCCATTGATTTCCAATCGACCTCATGCCGGTCTTGATTAAAAGCTTCGACGTCATCGTCGGCATGGATTGGTTGAGTCTTCATCGCGTCGACATCATGTGCTACGAGAAAGCAGTACGTCTAAACCTCCCTACTAACGAAACTCTCATCATCTACGACGACAAACCCGACATGAGTCTTCGTATCATCTCAAGTATTCAAGCACATAAGTATCTATGTAAGGAATATCATGCATTCCTTACTCACGTTGTCGATACAAGCCTAGAAACGAAGGAACTAAAGAACATTCCAGTAGTAAGTGACTTTCCTGAAATCTTTCCAGAAGAACTGCCAAGATTACCTCCGCAACAACAAGTCGAGTTCATAATCGACTTAGTCCCAGGAGCTACCGCATTAGCCAAATCTCCTTACCGATTAGCGCCAGCAGAGATGCAGGAACTATCTGGTCAACTTAACGAACTACTCAGCAAGGGCTTTATTCGACCAAGCTTCTCACCCTGGGGAGCACCGTTCTTGTTTGTTAAGAAGAATGATGGATCATTCTGTATGTGTATCGACTACAGAGAACTCAACAAACTGAAAGTCAAAAATCGTTACCCTCTGCCTCGCATAGACGATTTATTAAACCAACTGCAAGGGGCAAATTACTTTTCCAAAATTGATCTAAGATCTGGATATCACCAGTTACGAGTGCTAGAGGAGGATGTTCCAAAGACAGCCTTCCGAAATCGTTACAGACACTATGAGTTCGTGGTGATGCCATTCGGATTGACCAATGCGCCCACAGTGTTCATGGACTTAATGAATAGAGTATGTCGTCCTTGGATCAGTTCATCATCGTCTTCATTGATGACATCCTGATCTACTCTCGAAGTAAGTAAGAGCATGGCGATCACCTACGAAAAGTTCAAGGAACTTTACGAACGGAGAAGCTCTATGCGAAGTTCTCTAAATGTGAATTTTGGATCTGAAGAGTTGAATTATTAGGAAACATGGTTAGCGAGGAGGGAATCCACGTGGACCCATCCAAAATTAAAGCCATTGAGAACTGGTCAGCACCGAAGACACCTACATAAATTCATCAATTTCTAGGTCTCGCTGGCTACTACCGCAGGTTCATACAGAAATTCTCCCGGATTGCGAAGCCTCTTACTACACTGACCCAGAAAGGAGTGGCCTTTGACTGGGAAGAGAAACAAGAAAAAGCGTTTCAAACGCTGAAGCGAGCCTTATGCACCGCACCGATACTATCCCTCCCCGAAGGGATAGAAGATTTCGTTGTATACTACGATGCATCCAACCAAGGGCTCGGTTGTGTTCTGATGCAACGAGGTAAGGTCATTGCCTATGCCTCGAGATAGCTAAAGACACACGAAGTAAACTACACCACACAAGATTTTGAGCTAGGGGCTGTTGTATTTGCCCTGAAGATCTGGAGACACTACCTGTATGGTATGAAGAGCACGATCTTTATAGACCACAAGAGTTTACAACACATATTCGATCAGAAGGAGCTCAATATGAGGCAATGACGGTGGGTCGAGCTACTCAATCACTACGAATGTGAAATTAATTATCATCTGGGTAAAGCCAACGTAGTAGCAGATGCCCTGAGTCGGAAAGAATATTCTGGTCGAAGGGTCAAATCATTGACAATGACTATCCCTTCACACTTGTATACACAAATTCAGGAGGCCCAACTTGAATCCTTGAAACCTGAAAACGTGGTGGGTGAATCCCTTAGAGGAATGGATAAGAACTTAGAAGCCAAGGGTAGCGGAGCCTTATATTTCATGGACTGGATCTGGACACCGAAACACGGTGGTTTTCAGGACTTGGTCATGAATGAGGCGCACAACACTCGATATTCCGTTCACCCAGGTTTAGATAAGATGTATCTGGATCTTAAAAAGTTATACTGGTGGCCTAACATGAAAGAAGAGATTGCTACCTTCGTAAGTAAATGCCTTAGTTGTGCAAAGGTTAAGGTCGAGTACCAGAAACCCTCTGGTTTTCTGCAACAACCAGAGATACCAGAATGGAAGTGGGAGTGGATCACTATGGATTTCCAACACACAAGTCACATGGTGCATATCATAACAGCTGTAAAGCTTCCTTTACCGCATATCACATAACATCTTAGCTATAAAGCTATCTCTACCATTAGCTATAAAGGTTATCTCTACCGTTAGCTATAAAAGCTATCTCTACCATTAGCCATAAAGGCTATCTCTACCGTTAGCTATAAATCGATCTCTACCATAGCCATAAAGGCTATCTCTACCGCATATTACCACAAAATCATGCCACACACCTCTACACAACGAGTATACCAACTAACATAAAATGGGTCGGCCTTGGTGTCTTAGACCCAATGGTATGGTGAGAAGACTCACCTTTTGTCTGACGAATCTGAAAGCTGCTCTCCTGATAGTCTGCAACCTCCCGTACTGAATAATAATATTAACTCATGTTAGGACATCACATGATCAAGGGAAGCCCAAACCCCAAGTTCTTCCATAAAGGCCTAAATGTCCTTTATTTGTTAATGGGTCCAAGTCCATGTCCAAGAATCATTAATGGGCCTCTTGGCCCAATAAGACCCAATCATAACACCAATGGCCCATACAGATAAAATGGCCCGCTATTCTCAAAATGCAACCAAGTCTAAAAACCAAATGAGGCCCAACAGTCCAAAAGCCCAAAATAGATCCAAGCCCATCTGAGATGCGTATGCTTAGCGTACCATCATGGTACGTGCAGTGTACTGAGGTCCTGGGGCTTATGCACATCATACACTAGGTTACGCCCAACGTACTAACAGATTAAGCATTTTTCCATTAACTGCTTAATACTTGATTCCTAACACCCTTATAAAAGACCTTTTTAAAGCTCTTTACCCATGCATGAGGTCAAAACACCCACCAAGACTCCATTTTTATGTTAAAAAAGGACTAAGGGACCTCAGATCTGTCATTTCCATCCTGTGGAGTTGCATAACTCTCAAGAGGGGGTCGAAAATCAACCAAAGGGACAAAACTAGAAAACCCTAGCTAGATCTAGTGATTAAGATGGAAAGGTCCAAGCTTTATACCTATAAAAGCTCCTTAAGGTCGACTATATGCAGATTCTTGAAGCCAAATGACACTCCAAGTTTCGTTGAAAACTTGTCCTTCTTGAATGAACTCTAAAATGGCCACAAAAACCCACTCCTTAAGCTCAAAAGCCTATCACACAATATCTCAATTGTAGGTGGACGAAATGAGGCCTAAAAGACTGATAGGGTTTGGTCCAAGAGGCTAAAAGGTGTTTCAATAGGGGTCAAGTCCGAGATTTAGGGTTTTGGCCCTCTGTTGCATACGCCCGTCATAACCTTACGTACGCCCCGCGTACGCAAGGCTCCTTCGCGATCCTTCTCCCATAGTAAGCTAAGAGTACCCTTAGGTATGCCCAACATACGAGAGGGACCATTTTTGCCAATTAATTCATTTTCAAGGGTTTTAAAGCTGTACCTGATTTGGAGTGTTACAAGTCTCCCTCACTTGAACTAGACTTCGTCCTCGAAGTCCGTAGCTACGAATAGATCGGGATAATGCTCCCGCATCTCCTCCTCTGGCTGCCAAGTCCATTCGGAGCCTCTTCGGTACTGTCATTTCACTTTACCAGTTTCACTTCCTTGTTCTGAAGACCCTTCGTCTTCCTATCTAAGATGGAAACCGACCTCTTAATGTAGTTCAGGCTCTCATCCACCTAAATTCCGTCCAACAAAACTATTGCGGACTCATCAGTGACACACTTCCGAAGCTGAGACACATGGAAGGTTTTGGGAATTTGGCTAAGCTCCTCTGGCAGATCCAAGCGATATGCCACCTTGCCCACCCGGGCTGTGATCCTAAACAGGCCTATATATTGAGGCCCCAACTTTCCCATCTTCCAAAACCTGGTAATCCCCTTCCAGTGCGAGACTTTCAGCAACACAAAATCCCCTACCTAGAACTAAAGACCCGATCGCCGTCGGTCAGCATAACTTTTCTGACGACTCTATGCGACCTGAAGCCGGTCACGCACCTGCTGAATCAGTTCGATAGTCTTGAGCACTACCACATTTCTCCCCATGACCCGGTGCCCAATCTCGTCCTAACAAATCGAGGTCATGCCCCTCCGACCATATAACATCTCAAATGGAGCTCAGTCGATACTCGCATGATAACTCTTATTGTACGAAAACTCTGCCAGTGGAAGGTACGCATCCCAACTACCTCCAAAATCCAACACGCATGCTCGAAGCGTGTCCTCTAGTGTCTGGATCGTCTTCTTGCTCTGGCCATCAGTTTAGGGGTGATATGTAGTACTAAAATGTAGGTGAGTACCTAGTTCCTCGTGGAACTACTTCCAGAACCTAGATGTAATCTTAACATCCCTTTCCAGAACCTGGATGTAATCTTGACATCCCTTTCAGAGACTACCAACACCGGCACACCATGCCTAGCCACCACTTCTCGTACATAAATATCCGCCAACTTATCCACGGATATACTCTCGAAATTCGGAATGAAGTGGGAACTCTTCGTCAGTTTGTCTACGATCACCCAAGTGGCATCCACAGCCCTCGCTATCCTTGGTAACTTTGTGATGAAGTCCATAATGATCTCCTTCCATTTCCACATGGGAATGGGTAGCGGCTGAACCTTGCCATGAGGTCACTGATGCTCGGACTTGACCTTCCTGCAGATCAAGCACCGCTCCACAAACCAGGCGATCTCCCACTTCTTGCAGGGCCACGAATAACGCAGTCTCAAATCTCTATACATTTTTGTATCCCCTGGATGAATAGAGAAGTTGGAATTGTGTGCCTCCTCTAATATCCTCTGTCTCACTCCTCCAGTCATCGGTACCCATACTCAGCCACATTGCGTCAAAAGGCCACGACAATCCTTAACGAACAAAGGATATTGTCCCCTAATCTGCTCTATCTTCTGGTTCTTCTTCTTCACCCCTCGACCTGGGCCTCCTTGATCATATCCAACAATGGAGAGATCATGGTCATCCTCAAACAAATGTTCCCAATTGGGGAACCTACCGCCTTGCGAATCAAAGCATCGGCCACCACCTTGGCCTTCTCGTTATGGTATAAAAGCTCACAATCATAGTCCTTTAGTACATCCAACCACCTCCTATGTCGCATGTTGAGGTTCTATTGATCCATCTGTTGGGTTTTGAGCATTCTAACACTCCTAAGTGTACATGCAACCCTAAATACCTTGGATCTATGTTTTCTCTATTATACATGCAAATATGAACTTTCCAAGGTATTCATCCTAACTAGCATAATAACATTGATTCAAATGAATATATCAAGTTAGAATTACATACCTCTTTGATGTATATTGTCTTCATGAAGCTTGAGTGCCTAGTGCCCCAAGTGTGACACCTCAAATGGTTCACACAACACCAAATACATTTGGAATAGATTGAGAGAACATACACACTTCATGAAATCGGCTAGCCCTTCATTCTCACACATAGTAACCAATTTCTTGAGCCATGGGATTCTTTTATATGATGGCTATTAAGGTTACACCATGTGACTCATCACTTTTCCCATTCCTTATGCTCCATGGATTTTAACCTCTATGGAGTATCCATGGGTCACCCCATGCACTTAGTCCAACATAAGGAATCTTGGATCACAGGCCCACATATATAAGAATGAATGATTTACACAATCAGCCCATATATTTAATTAGTCTCCTTTTGATCACTTAATTAATTCCAAATTAATTCTTGATCAATACTAATTAAATAACCTGATTAATATATTAGAACTTATAATATATTAACAAACCTTAAGTGTTATTTCTCTCATTATAGTCTATCCAAATGCATAATGCCATGCAACCCAAATGGACCATGCCGGGTCGGGTCAAGTCTTACCAATTATAGTTATCAACTTAGACATTAATCCAACACATCAAATACTTCAAACTTTTGTGATCAGTATAGATAGTGCACCTTACTCCATACAAGTAAGGCTTCCAAATTTTGAGGGCGAAAACCACTGCCCCCAGTTCCAGGTCATGAGTGGGGTAATTCGCCTCATGAGGCTTCAACTACTTTGAGGTGTAAGCTATCACGTGCCCCCTCTGCATCAACACCACGCCCAACCCTGAAATTGGTGCGTCATAGTAAACTATTGAAGATTAAGTGTTGCGTCATTGGGTCTATTCTTTTGAGTCCATTTTGTATAACTGAGTTGGGCCTGTCCACTCGCATTAACTACTACGGTTAGTATATAAGGTACATGCATACTACGTATTTCAACGAGTTGTTTTTTTGAGAATTATTTTGTAACCCTACTCTTCGCCTCTACAGATGTAATTCTTCATCGAGTTCTTTCTCTTTGTCCATTTGTTGTTTCCCGATTTCCGATTTATGACGACTGACTAATTGAACAAATCAAATCAGTTCAGGCCCGGCCGAGCACTTACATTTGTCATCACCAAATCATCGAGGGGCCCACATATATCGCTTTTATCCCGAAGGTAAAAGGAATGGATAAACTTCGACTCATATGGCTTTTTCTACTACTTGTTGAATCATACACAAAGGTTTGAAGAATATAAGATATTATCATCCCATGCTCCAAGCATGTATACTATGTTTTCTAAACACTAGTCATGCCATACACCAAGTATGCATACTATGTTTGTTTATGATCTTTACATTGTGAAATAGATCAATTGAGCATAACTCCAATGATCCTCTTTTCATAGTCCCAAATCCTTACTGCAAATGCAAGAATTCCAAATTCATGCCATTTACTGAAGTCTGTTAGATTCTAAACTTATATGCATTGATCCTCTTGTAATGATTATGCACAAAGTCAGAAAGACTTGACAACAACCATTACAAAGCATTCCAAAGGAGATCAACTCCTTGGAAACATCCTTCTTGCATTAAATTTCCTAATCTTACACAGCTTGTATAATTTCTAACTTTGAAACATTTCCAGATTCCATTTTGACTATCACTTCTAAACAAGAGTTGCCTCCTTACAGATTATGTCAATATGGTCCTTCTAGAGTTAGCACTATACTTCAAACTGTCCTTGAGCAACCAATCTTTGGTAAACCTTAGATTGTCCTCAACAATTGTTTAATCCTTTTAGTCATATCCAATTCTAGACCTTTTCCCTTCTTAATGCCCCAGGCATTTGGAAAATTTTAGAAAGGATGAATATAGCACATGTAATCGATCCTATATCCGAAGCATATGGGACACGAATCATGATGTCTCACATAAAGACTAAACCAGTCTTTTGCTATAACATTTCCATTTCTATTTGCCAAGTTCTCATAATTTAGATTATGAAAAGGGATGTCGTAATCATAATCGAATTTGAGAACGCAAATAATAGACCCATATACAGAATTTCCTTATGTTGAGCCATTCCAACATGAAATTCATATATATATATATATATATATATATATATATATATACATATATACACACACACATACATATGTATATATATATATATATATATATATATATAATACGATTAAAACCTCAATCTAAGCTTTTAGATTTGAGATGAAGTATAATTTCCTCTCTCTTAATTATAGCAAAACAACTCTTTCCCAATTGAAACTTTTGTTTTCTATAATTAACATTGCTAACTTGCAATACTTATCATAATTATCATGCACCCAATAACATGATGATTATTAGCATAACACTTATGCTCCCACTAGCTTTGACATGTACTCAGAAATCAGTTGGACTTCTAGAAATCAATACGTTATTGACTTTCTTACCAAAGTTTAGATTTCTGATACTAGATTGCTTTGATAAAGCTTTATCAATATCATACACCTTATCTTAGATAGCTCACAGGTGTGTCTAAACAAGTTTAAGAACTATGAAAAGGGATTACGTAATCATAGTCTCGATTGTTTAGACCTTTGCCACTTCTCACAAGTCCATGTTAGTGTGCCGGTTAACCACACACGCTCCACTAATGACTTTGAGAATGCAAATATCACAATTTCCAGCTAGCTAAAATCTACTTAGCAAACATGTTTCCTCACCATCATTTTCATGAATCGGAGAGAAACCTATGACACTTAGATTTAATGGTGTATGTGTTCTTATCCATGTGAATTGTCAAAAACATAGTCACAAGACAAGGATAAAGACCAATGCAAACTCATATGGACTGAACTCAATCTTAATTTCTTGCCACCTGGCAGCTCAAGGGCCTGCCATTGCTTCCAAGTTGTTGTGCAACCAATTGAGAACTCTAAGAACTCATATGAAAAGCCAACTTTAATTGGAATGGGCACATAATATGTCAACATGATAGGTTATAAACCTGAAATCGTGTGCTAGTGAAGAACTTCAGGTTTTATTCTTGATTAGTTCTTGATACTTTCAAGACCTTTACGACTCACACTATCCTCTTGACATAAAAGACTTTCTTCTCAGATATTCAAGAGATAGTGTAACATCATGTTTCAGATTGTACGTGATTAGTGTTGGAGGGCCACAAGTTGGGCGCGAGAGGGTTTCGGGTTGAGGCGAGTTGCTAGAAACGTAAGGGATCTCATTACCTTTCGATATGTATGAGGATTGTGGAATCAAAGTTTTATCTTTGAAGCTATGAAAGTTTGGAGGGTTAACAAGTTAAGTCCTTAAAGTCAAGAAGTTGGCAGCGAAGTACGCTGGGCGTACGTATGCGTACGCTTAGCGTACATATGCGCGTGTTTCTTAAGCAAGAGACACCTAGTACGCTGGGCGTACTAGTGGGTACGCTGGGCGTACTAGGCACAGAAGAAAACCCTAATTAAGTGAAGTGTCCCTATAAAAAGAAAGAGATGGTCTCATTTCTGGCCACCTTCCTCAGTTATTAAACCCTCTCAAACCCTAATATCCGTTCTTGAAGCTTGTGGTGGCCATGATGAGCTTGTTTGTGTTCTTGTGGACTTTTGAGAGTTAAGAAGGAGCATGGAAGGGAGTGAAATCGAAGAGCTAGTTGTGGATCTGAGCTTCCTTGGGGCTAGAGCACCATTTGAAGGTATAAAGCTCCAAGCTTTCCCTCTCTTTTTGTTTTGTTCATTTTAGGGTCCATTTTAGGGTTTTTGGTCTCAAGCTTGAGACTTTATGAGTTGATGCACTCCAAATCTTAATAACCTGTCCTTCTAAGTGTATCTAGTGACGAAGAACCATAAAAATGAGATCTTGATCGTGTGAATCTACCCATGCATGAGTTATGAGCATTTTGGGTTAAGAAAGTAAGAGTTTTTATGCGTTGTGACCTCATCAGCCATGAAAAGGCTTAAAGTCGATAACTTTATGGAGTAAGAGATGTTAAGAAGTCCAGATCCAAGAGATAAGTTAAGGTCTTAACGGGTTAAGAACCAGAAATTGATTTAAGCAAAACTGAGAGTACGCTCAGCGTAATCCTAGTACGCCCCGCATACTGGGCTGAGGTCCTCGATCATATTTGTGCATGCTTGAGTACGCTGAGTGTACCAAGAGAGGTACGCCCCGCATAACCCCTCTGTGGGCTTTTAGGATAGGTGATCTTTTGGGCTTTAAGTGTTGGGCCGGAATCCTTGGGCCTGCTTAGTGGAGCCTGTGAACAGAGAATTAAATTGATGTCTTGGGCCTCATGTTAGGCTTGTCTTGTAGGGTGAGGTTGGGCCTTGGGGAAAGCCCATTTATTATTGGGCCTTGGTGGGCCCAATGGGTTAGGACCGTAATGAACTGGTAGATGGTCTATCTTTAGACCTGGTAATTGAGAAATTGGACTTGGTTCCTGATTGGGTTAAATATGGGATTTGACATAGAGTTAGAGGTCGGTATTTGGCAAGCAGCATGATTGGCGGTTGATTTTTCGTGCCAGGTGAGTCTTCTCACTATACGTTACCTTGAGTGGTATTATGAGTTGACCAGAGGGTCTTATGTGCTATGTATGAGATTACGTGCTATGTGTTATATGTATGCTGTATGATTGTGTAGACCAGACCAGAGGGTCCAACAATATAGACCGGACCGGAGGGTCCAACGATTTAGACCGGGCCAGAGGGCCCAATGAGCTATGACTGGACCGGAGGGTCCGACGAGCTACGGGACTGGAGGGTCCCGCTGAGACATCTTGACCAGAGGGTCGAGTTTAGCCTTGAGTGGCGTATTTGTGGTATGTGGTATTTTGGGGAACTCACTAAGAATTTATGCTTACAGTGGTTGTGTTGATGTCTCAGGTACTAGCAAGGACCGTGGGAAGGCGACGACGTGACACGTACACACACCGATGGAGTTTATTATGTGTAGAGATCTTGGGATTTGTTTTAAAAACACTATTGATTATGGATTTGAAATTGTGATGTGATACATTATGTGTTTTTGAAAACGAAAAATTATTTTGAAAATTTACGGTGTTACAAGTTGGTATTAAAGCCTTGGTTTGAGGGATTCGGATGCACCTTCGGGCGTATTTGAACTCAAACCGAGGATTTGAGAAATTTTCAAGTAAAACTAAAATTTTCTAAAAAGAAAAAGAGGTTTTGGAACCAAACATAGTGGAAGGTGTGTACGGTCAGCCAGTGCCCGAACGGTGAATCCCCAAAATACTCTTACATTATGTGTTATGAGTTATGATATGATATAAAATGCATGTTAGAGTAGGCTAGGTAATCATATTAGGACTAGAGTGGCCTGATTTGTGATGCCTTAGCCTAGGAGATTTCTGCTGCTATGAGATGCTTGAGAGTGAGTAGGTAGCAGTGAGGAGCTTACGAAAGGCCTGCGGGATATTAGACTATGCATCGCGAGATCAGAGTGCTTGTATTCTGGGATCCTAGGAAGAGGAATTAGGGTGAATACTGATGCAGTGTGAGCGGTATTATAGGGCCCGTACTACCGAAGACACCGGATCAGTGAGCAGTCCAAGTAAGAATCCTTAGGGTACTAGGGAAACAAGTGGGGACAAGAGATCAAGGAGTAGTGTCATGGTTCGAGTACCATGCGCCGTAGCAGATGGAGGAGTAATGTTGTGGTTCGAGTACCATACATTGGAGCAGATTGAGGAGTGATGTCATGGTTCGGGTACCATGCATCGCAACAAATTGAGGGGGGATGTCATGGTTCGAATACCATGCATCGTAGCAGATTGAGAATAGACGTCATGGGCTGAGTACCATGGTTCGTAGTGAATGATGCTTGTTGTTCTCCGGTTACCCGGTCATGATTGAGTATGCGGAGATTGGGTGCGATGAGGTTTTAGGCCTGAGGGCCATGATTGAGTCAGAAGAGGCATCCCTTGAGAGGGAGGTCGAGAGCATTTCAAATATTTTTGGTAAGATGTCAGATGTAGTCGCAAGACTCAAGGATGAGTAGAGATGGTTTTTATGGAGGATTACGAATTGAGAGGAGCAATCAGTCGAGAGAAAGGGGACACTTTATGTGACCTGAGTGGTGCTATTTCCGCTTCCTGTGGGAAACATAAGAGGTGTGAGACTTCGGTTTTGGGGTTAGGAGTAAACCCTGCGGGTTGACATTGATGGCGATCTTCCACCAAAGTTTTTGGCAGCATGTCTACCGCGAGAAATGATATACCATGAGCAGGTTGTTAGTTGGGACTGAGATGGTCAGGGACCAGGATGCACCCTACTTGAGTATAGTAGGACGTATGCTAACTGTAGCAATGGGTGATCCATAAGAGTATATCGGGGAGGTGACCCTTATGTCTATGTTGGGTATTGAGTATGGGAGTGGAGTCCCTGTTCTTGTGATGATTCACACGTTGGTTGGGAGTACGAGGATGAGGAGTATGATGATTCAGAATTTCCAGTTTGATAGTCAGGATTATTACAGGACAATTGAGATGTTCGGTAGTGGATGGTATGAGATTTTGGAGGGACTAGAGACAGTCATGACGAGAAGTTCTTGAGGACTTCATCGGAGATTCAGGGAATTTTGGGGTTGCTTGATCCCTATGTGGGGAAATCATGGGGCTTCGTGTAGCGCCTTCCAAGAGTAGGTGCGATGTTCTGGTAGAAACTGTCTGTGGGATAGTTGTTAGTGCGTCAATTGGTGATGGTTCGAACCCTAAGTGGGGGAGAACCGGACTTTATGGAGGGGATCAGAGATTTGCTCAAGGGAGGTTAGAAATCTGGATATAGAGACCTGAAGCTCAGAATCATGAGACCATGGTTATTAGTGGTCAAGGCGAAGTGCAGAGCGACATTATGCATGAGGTACGTTATGAGAACGGACGTGTGTCTCCACAGCAGGTGGCCATTGGTCAGGAATCTGGTAGTGGTTAGGGATGTTAAAGGTGGTATGCTCGTAGGGAGGGTATTGGCAACTGAGGACTTATGGTTTGATGTATGGATTGTTAAATGCCCTTTTAAGGTATTTAGGAGATAATCGGGCGGCCAACTCCCGGGTCGGTATGTGTATTCTTGTATGGGTTTTGAGCAGTAAAGGAAAGAACTTCGGATGGTCATCAACACGTTCTGAAACGTTAGCGATTCCTTCGTGTTCCAATGGAGTGTTTGGATACACCGAGGTTGCGAGTTAGGTAAAATGAAGGATTATTTACGAGATTCGGAGAGAATGTATTGTTGTACTTGCATGATGCTGAAAATCGGAGATAGTGGTTGAGGCAGGAATTTCGAATGTTTTGTAATGGTGTTTCGAGGGATCTGAGTATAATGCCTTGATTTCCGAATTAATTTTAAGAAGTCTTGAGTTTGTGACGGCAGGTGGTGTATCGAGTATCTATGACTCCAGTGAGAGCCTTCGGGTAGTGTCATCAAGAGGGATTATTTAGAAGAGAGGATGTTATGATGCTACGGGGAGCCGTAGTACTCATTATTCAGAGGAGGGTGTGGTGATGCTACGGGGAGCCGTGGTACTCACTAGTCAGAGGATGTTATGATGCTACGGGGAGCCGTAGTACTCATTATTCAGAAGAGGTTGTGGTGATGCTACGGGGAGCCGTGGTACTCACTAGTCAGAGGTGTAGTGATGTTACGGAGAGTCGTGGTACTCACTAGTTGGAGGATGTTGTGATCCTACGGGGAGCCGTAGTACTCACTAGTCAGAGGATGTTGTGATGCTACGGGGAGCCGTAGTACTCACTAGTCAGAGGATGTTGTGATGCTACGAGGAGTCGTAGTATTCTCCAGTCAGCGAGAGGTGGTTATGAGGGAATACTCTTTTATTAGAGCACGATACATGAGAATCTTGGGCTTGAGTAGCTCTAGTATTGAGTTTTTGGGAGTCTAGTGGTTGAAACAGGGGCGAGACTGGGGTCTCCGTCCTTGACGGGAATCACTATATTTGAGTTGAGTGGTGATTGTCGCAACATAAGGGAATTGGAAAGGTGGTATTTGCGCTGGGCGCAGGTTGTGTCATGGGATAAACGTTTCATTGGGACATGAGGTTCCAACGTTGGTACGGACCAAACTCTTGAGTTGAGTTTGTCATTAATGGTGTGTGGGTACATAAAGTGAGATTCTAGAATTCTGAGACGAATCCCGTGCTAAGAGGAGAGATTATTGCTATCACCAGATATCTTAGACCTAGGTAGGGTCGGTCCGCGGGTACGGGAAATGCCATGGGGAACATGAGACGATTCTATCGGGAGTATAGTATCCGGTTAGAGTAAAGAGAACCTTGAGAATTATGTATCACTGGGCAAAGAGAGCTGATACGAGAGGGAATTCAGGGAGAGTTTTTCTGCTGAGAGACTGGCGGAATTGTACGAGAGAGAAGTAGTATCGTGGCATGGAGTACCAGATCCGATTGTTTCAGATCGAGATGTGCATTTCTCTTCCAGGTTCTGGAAGAGATTTCATGAGGATTTGGGACATGTTTTTGCCCTTGACTGAGTTTCCTTACAACAACAGCCATCACTCGAGCATTGGTATGCCACCCTTTGAGCTATTGTGCAGAAGGAAGTGTCGGACCCCCATTCGTTGGGGAGAGGTAGGGCAACATTTGATGGGTAGTACATAGATAGTGCTTCAGACAACAGAGCAGATTCAACAGGTCAAACAGAGGTTGTTGACCGTTCATAGTCACCAGAAGAGTTATGCGGATAGGAGACGATTTGAGCTCGAATTCCAGGTCGGTGATTTTGTACTCCTGAAGGTATCTCCTTGGAAAGGAGTGATTCGATTCAGGAAGAGGGGCAAGTTGGGGCCCCGGTATATCGGGCTGTTTAGAATGATCGCGAGGTTGGGCAGGGTAGCATATCGCTTGGAGCTACCTGCGGAGTTGGATCTGATTCATGATACCTTCCACGTGTCACAACTGAGGAAGTGTATAGCCGATGAGTCGGCAATGGTTCCACTGGAGGATATCCAAGTGGATGTGAGTCTGAATTATGTCGAAAGACCAGTCGCGATGGTGGATCAGAGGATCAGTGAGTTATCAGGGTTTGACATTCGAGGAGCGAATATCATGGTGATCGTTTGAGTAGGCGGTCTGGCGGCGGGTCAGACCACTAGAGTTTCCAGATTTTGGGATTGAGCGTATCAGCGTCAGAGTGGTTGGATTAGTTTTGATTTTGGGAGTTCTGTGTGGGTTCAGTTGTCCATGGAAGAAGATTTCGGTATGGTATGAGATTCATTCGGTGGTACCCTTCAGAGATAGTATAAATTCATATATGGCTAAGGGGCGATTTCGAAGACGAAATCTAATTCAAGTGGGGAGAATTGTAACACCCTGTTTTAGATTGTCCGTGATTAGTGTTGGTGGGCCACGAGTCGGGCGCGAGAGGGTTTCGGGTTGAGGCGAGTTGCTAGAAACGTAAGGGATGTCATTACCTTTCGATATGTATGAGGATTGTGGAATCAAAGTTTTATCTTTGAAGCTATGAAAGTTTGGAGGGTTGACAAGTTAAGTCCTTAACGTCAAGAAGTTGGCAGTGAAGTACGCTGGGCGTACGTATTCGTACGCTTAGCGTACAGATGCGTGTGTTTCTTAAGCAAGAGCCACCTAGTACGCTGGGCGTACTAGGCATAGAAGAAAACCCTAATTAAGTGAAGTGTCCCTATAAAAAGAAAGAGATGGTCTCATTTCTGGCCACCTTCCTCAGTTATTAAACCCTCTCAAACCCTAATATCCGTTCTTGAAGCTTGTGGTGGCCATGATGAGCTTGTTTGTGTTCTTGTTGACTTTTGAGAGTTAAGAAGGAGCATGGAAGGGAGTGAAGTCGAAGAGCAAGTTGTGGATCTGAGCTTCCTTGGGGCTAGAGCACCATTTGAAGGTATAAAGCTCCAAGCTTTCGCTCTCTTTTTGTTTTGTGCGTTTTAGGGTCCATTTTAGGGTTTTTGGTCCCAAGCTTGAGACTATATGAGTTGATGCACTCCAAAGCTTAATAACCTGTCCTTTTAAGTGTATCTAGTGATGAAGAACCATAAAAATGAGATCTTGATCGTGTGAATCTACCCATGCATGAGTTATGAGCATTTTGGCTTTAGAAAGTAAGATTTTTTATGTGTTGTGACCTCATCAACCATGAAAAGGCTTAAAGTCGATAACTTTATGGAGTAAGAGATGTTAGGAAGTCCAGATCCAAGAGATAAGTTAAGGTCTTAACGGGTTTAGAACCAGAAATTGATTTATGCAAAACTGAGAGTACGCTCAGCGTAATCCAAGTACGCCCCGCATACTGAGCTGAGGTCCTCGATCAGATTTGTGCATGCTTGAGTACGCTGAGCGTACCAAGAGAGGTACACCCCGCATAACCCCTCTGTGGGCTTTTGGGCGAGGTGATCTTTTGGGCTTTAAGTGTTGGGCCAGAATCCTTGGGCCTGCTTAGTGGAGCCTGTGAACAGAGAATTAAATTGATGTCTTGGGCCTCATGTTAGGCTTGTCTTGTAGGGTGAGGTTGGGCCTTGGGGAAAGCCCATTTTTTATTGGGCCTTGGTGGGCCCAATGGGTTAGGACCGTAATGAACTGGTAGATGGTCTATCTTTAGACCTAGTAATTGAGAAATTGGACTTGGTTCCTGATTGGGTTAATTATGGGATTTGACATAGAGTTAGAGGTCGGTATTTTGCAAGCAGCATGATTGGAGGTTGATTCTTCGTGCCAGGTGAGTCTTCTCACTATACGTTACCTTGAGTGGTATTATGAGTTGACCAGAGGGTCTTATGTGCTATGTATGAGATTACGTGCTATGTGTTATATGTATGCTGTATGATTGTGTAGACCGGACCAGAGGGTCCAACGATATAGACCGGACCGGAGGGTCCAACGATTCAGACGGGGCCAGAGGGCCCAATGAGCTATGACTGGACCGGAGGGTCCGACGAGCTACGGGACTGGAGGGTCCCGCTGAGACATCTTGACTAGAGGGTCGAGTTTAGCCTTGAGTGGCGTATTTGTGGTATGTGGTATTTTGGAGAACTCACTAAGCATTTATGCTTACAGTTGGTGTATTGATGTCTCGGGTACTAGCAAGGACTGTGGGAAGGCGACGGCGTGACACGTACACACACCGATGGAGTTTATTATGTGTAGAGATCTTGGGATTTGTTTTGAAAACACTATTGATTATGGATTTGAAATTGTGATGTGACACATTATGTGTTTTTGAAAACGAAAAATTATTTTGAAAATTTACGGTGTTACAGATAGTGTGGATTCTAATTAAGACGAACACTTCACACAATTTACCAATTTCAAATGTACAAGAGTATAAAACTCTTACTCTTATATTTGACAAGTGTTTTAAACCTTCTTTAAGACATGTCACTCAAGTTACAATCTTGGAGTATTACTCTAAGACTTGTATTTGAACGAAGTATGACTTATCTTCTTGATTTAACCATTTTAACAATTCAATATTCCTCTTCTTAGTCATAAGAATGCACTAAGATTTCCTTAGAGAACTAGTTGTGCTATGGTTTCTTAATCATTAAGATGATCACAAAAACTAATACTAAAGTACTCTCCCATCTTTTCAGATTTGAGAAACTTTTATCTTTCTGCCTAATTTGACTCTTCTTATTCGTTATGCCTTACATTGAAACTTTTCCAATGTTTCAGAATTATACTTCAACTTGTAAGTATAAGCATATTTACTGAACTTAAGTAAATCATGACAAATAGTCTTATCGATCTTTTATGGTGGACTTAATTAGTGCACAAGAATGTGTACTCGATCCCTTAGTCCGTTAATTGACTCACACATACATGTGAAAAAGTAGTTAGTCTTAATTTTCCAAAGATGAAAAATTCTCATTCATCATGCTATACAACTTGCATGATTCCAAGTTCCGGTCCAATTGAAACTTGGGTGATGAGGATCTTTCCTTTATTTGGTAAATTTAGACATTACCACAAATGAAAGAATCAATTTCATATTTCCACTCTTGGTATTAATGGAATCATATAAGCAACAATTTTTTCATAAACGCCATTGTAAGGATACATAAAATAAATAAAATCAAAAATTTCCTTTTATTTTTTAAAACTTTGTGGAAAAACTTATCCTTACAATCCATATGAAAACTTGTTGTTATCTATTCCTAAGCAATATCTCATAACTCCTAAGAAGTAGCTCAATAATTCGATCTTCAAACTATGCGATAGAAATCCATCTACTCGGTCAGATTCAGCATATTCTTTCTTTAAGTTTCTTCACTTTTCTTTGATTCTTAAATCATCACCATGTGACCCAGTCACATCATGAATCAAGAATCTCAGAGCAGAAACTTAGCAGAGTTAGATAGTCGACTTTACCTGAAGTAGAGTCAAACTTATTGACTTTAACACCCTTAGGTAAATTGGCAGCTTCGCAACCAATTCCCCTTCCTTTGGCAATTTAACATATGGACGCTTTGGTAATGCAACATGGGACTATCACAGACTTAGACTTTCTCTTTACCATTTTTCAATGTCCACAAGTTTTAGGAAGTTGATCTTAGCAAATAGATAAGATCATTAAGGGTCTTGTCATAGTCTGTTTCATAGGAGTCCCAAAGTAACTCACTATGTGACTTAGAAAGTAGTTAAGTGTCACACCCCGGCCATCGGCGGAAACACCGGGTAGTCTAATGTCATTTTTCGTATCACAGTTATATAACATACATTGAACAATACTTAAAGAAAATACATACCTTTATTGATGATTGAAAGTTACATTATTGTTTTCCTAGTATTTATTACATAATATCTTACTATAACATACTTCTTAATAAACAGAAAGATAATAGTAAAACATCTCCTGTTCAAATACATACCAGCTTTTCAAGTTCCTGAAAACACTTTCATTTTAAATTACGTCAACATATAGTTGGTGAGTGCACAGGTTTCGACTCCATAAAATTATACATTTTTACACGTTCAAAAGTATAGTTTTGAAAGTATCATTTTGACTCTCCAACATTAGGTATAACAATATACTTATCAATTAAATGTTATACCTAAACATTTCTTAATCTTAAGGTATAAGTAAGGGAAAACTTATACTTAACATTAATACTTGTATACGACAAGGTATAATGTTTCTAACAATTTGCTACCATGAGCCTATAACCGCTGCTATGACATAATACCTCTGATAGAATACACTAATGATTTACCATGAGAAACAACCACACTCATGATTTACCATGAGAAACAACATTGTACGCTTCATCGACGCCGAAATAATAACAAATAAAAGGATAGTTCATCACTTGTTTTTGGTTGACTGTAGCTAATAGTCACAAGTGGGGCGGCTAGCCCGTATACTAATTATACACGACTTCCTCTCTCACACGGGATTAACGGTTACAGTTCAGAGGATTTTTGCTAAGATCGCCAATCTTAGTTGATGAATACAATTACTCATGTAGACTTTGGCGGCTTCCTATAGATCTAACAACAAAAGCATCTTCATGTCTAAAACCTTAAGTTACTAGACTATGCTTTTAAACATTACTCCAAACTTCATAATATTTAGGCAGTATAATAGCTATATCTTGAAGTAAAAACTAGGTTTTATCTTGACCTAAAACCAATAATAACAACATATAACATTTCTAGTTTTTTCTTGACATAAAACTATCAATAACAATACCAAGTTTTATCTTGACATAAAACTAACAATAACAACATATAACATATCCAGTTTTATCTTGACATAAAACTAACAATAACAACATATAACATATCCAGTTTTATCTTGACATAAAACTAATAATAACAACATATAACATATCCTGTTTTATCTTGACATCAAACTATTAATAGCAACATAGTATATAACTTAACATTTAGAACTTTCGAATATTACTTCGGTATTATATCGCACACAACATATATGTAGAATCCTAAGTAGAACTCAAGATCTACATTAGTAAATTAACATACTGATAAGTTAATAATAGTTGTATGTATTCAAAATGTTATATTTAGAACAATCATATCTCGATTATCATAACTATATACTATCATATAGACATAATAATTGGTGGATTAGTGTCTAAGTCCATAACTATTTTGGTATGTACTTGACCCGATGGTGCATGGTCCTTTTGGGTTGCCTTCACCAAAGCAACTTGATAGGATGAATTATGGAGAGAAAGGATTAAATATGATTTATTAATATATTATGGGAATAATATATTAAAGGAGAAATCATATTGTTTAATTAATATTAGTCAATAATTAATTGGTAATTAGTTTTGTGACTATAAGAGATTAATTAAGCTTAAGGGACTGGAATTGTAGTTATAAGATAATTGCAATTTGTGCTATGGATTGTCTTATATTAAGGAGTGGACGAATTCTATGGGGAAACCCATAAGGAAATCATCCAAGGCCTTAAGGAAAGGGGTCCATGGGTTGCTTAGGGCTTAAGCATCTAATTTTGGGTTTCCTTGTTAGATAACCCTAATAGCCTAACTATATATACATCCCTTATGACCCAAAAACGTGGCTAAGACTTCTTCTAAGGTTTCACACGTTTTTAGGCAGCCTCTATCGTCTCTCCTCTTCATCCTCTTGCTATTGGTGTTTGTGAACCATTAGAGGAGGGACATTTGTGACTCTAAGCCTTCCAAAGTGAATTCAAGGAGGAATTGGTATTGTTATTACTACACAACAATCAAGGTAATATCTTAAACCTATTCTTATGTTAATATGATTACTTGTATGCTAGAATTAGGGTTTATAGTCTTGCATGAATTGCAAGTACAATAGAGAAACCTAGATCCAAGCATTAGGGTTTGTATGAGCACATAGGATGTTCTTATGACCAAAACCCATCAGTGGTATCAGAGCCTAGATTGGTTTCTATTGTATTGATGCTTTGTATGTTGAAAAAATTCGATTTTTGTGTTTCTGGGGGCTGAACTCGCCGAGTTTTTTAGATGAACTCGCCGAGTCTACACTGAACTCGACGAGTCAGCTGGTCAGAATGAGGGAAAACTGGGATTTCTTGCTGTTTTTGCTTGAGGATACTTGCCTTATCATATTAGATCAATATAAATCCGATTTTTTGATATATATGACTATATTCTTGATCTAATTGAAGATATTTATCAATTAATAAAATATTTGTTTCCTTTTGTGATAATTGATTAATTATTTTGATTAAATTGGTAAATTGTTTTGCAAGAAATCATTAAATAAATCAAATATGGATAATTATATGATTAAATGTTAATTTAGATTATTTGTTATTTGATCCTTATGTTATGAAATGTTTCATATTTTCCCCTTTAGGTTTTATAGTTTAAATTTGACCTCAAAAGTTTTGTTGTTTTGAAATTTAAATAGTTAAAACCCTAATGTTTTGAAAAATGTTTCAAAACTTGCCCTCAAGTTTTGGAATTTAAATTTTGATTAATTGTTTAATTTTGATGTATATTTAAATTCTAAACCCTAATGTTTTGAAATGTTTCAAAAACTTGCCCTCAAGTTTTGGAATTTAAAAGTTGATTAAAAGTTTAATTAGGAATGTTAAATTCTAAAACCCTAGTATTGTTTTGAAAAAGGTTCAAATCACACCCTTATGGTTTTATTAATTAATTAAGGAGTATAATTAAAAGAGGTTTAATAAATCCATAAAAGTTTAGGTTTACAATTCAATTGAATTAAAAGTATAATTGTTAAATTAGACCACCTAGTATTTTGAAAGTATAAAATACACCCTATACTATATATAACATTAAAAGTCTAACTTTATATATATATATATATATATATATATATATATATATATATATATATATATATATATATGAGTAAAAGTCAGTCTTACCGTTAGTAGGCCTCATTCACGAAGCTGGTCTATAAGGGGTGTCTAAAGAAATTGCCTATAAAATGGCGATTGAATGGGTATCCACTCTTACCCACCGCACTCTTGACTAGTGGAGGGTCGTTAGCCGAATGGGTAGGATAGGACGAAACCTTCCATTATAAGTATAATGAATTACAAAAGTAACTAAATATTTTTTCAAATTCCCAATCTTAGTTACTTAGGCTAAACTGAATTGATGCAATTCCATGAAATTACACTTTGTGCCCTTGCGAAGACGTTAGTGGAGCGTGTTTGGTTTACCGGCACACTAAATGGTTCTAAGCAAAGGTAGCAAAGGGTGACTCAATGTTTGTCATAGTTCGGTGGAGCGTGTGTGGTTTACCGGCACATCGAATAGGTCACTGTAACATGTGGGGGCACCATGTAGTTTGCATGGTTATTCACACCCGCTTTGTGATCCTCGGCATCCCAGTCACAAACAAGAGGGGCATATCGAGATTTAAACATGCCATTGAAATGTTCAATGAATCTGATAGGATCTAGGAGTTTTCATAGATTTAAAACTTAAATTTCTTTTTCGTTTTTCACGGTGGAAATTAGTGAATCGTCATTCACTTACCTTCAAATGTTCTGCAATTTGGGTTACGGCATCCCTCTCCCAAGTTGTAGAATATTGTGTTGGGTCCTAGCCTTAGTATCTCATTTAGGTGATTTAATAAGGACTCAGTCAATCAATTAACTTGAATTCGTTTTCTCCCGTTTTGTAGATGTCAAAGTTCGACAACTATGGTCTTCCCAAATCCCGTGGAACAAACATTCCACATGAAGATGGTATTCCACGATTCGATCGAGGAACAAGAAATCATGCTTCACTTCCTCCACCTCCTCCTATTGTTCTCCCTAACCCACAAGTTCGAAGGATTGAAAAGTTCAAACTCACTCAAGCCCTTTTGGCAAGTAAACATAAAGAAGGAAAGTCGGTGTGTGCATACGTCCTAGGGATGAAGTCACACATTGATAGGTTAAGAATGTTGGGATCCATTGTCTGTGAGGAAATGGTTGTTGATTGGGTTCTTCAGTCACTTCCTAACTCATATAGTGAGTTCGTAAGAGAGTACTATATGATGAACTATGACGTGACCCTTATAGATCTCACCTATATGCTTATTGCTGCTGAATCAGCAATGATTTGGTCCAATAGAAAAGCAAAATTGATTGGTGAATCTGCCTTCAAGACCTCTATGGATATAGACAATGGCAACGAAAGACATGTTATGATCGAAAAGTTTGATCATAAGAGAAAGGCAATGTCTGAAATAGTTCCTTGTCATGTTCCAAAAGAGTCAATTTTCTTTTATTGCCAAGAGAAAAAGGCATCGGAGACGAAGCTGCCCCATTTACCTAAGAGATCTAAGAGATGGGAGAGTCGAAACGTATGGCTCCAATATAGGTAAAATCCATTAGCTAACTCTTTTAAGCTTCTATTCTAGATTCTTAATACATAATGTGATAAGATTACAATTGATGTTTTGTAGGATCGAAGAAAAGAAAGGAAGCTTAAGGGAAGAAGTGAGCAGAATCTAACCATGAAGGAATGGATTTCGATCGCATTTCTCGAAGATTAGATTCTTGAGCTACTACTTAGAGTTAGAATAAGATTGCTAAGAAAGATGTATTAGCATAGTTTTTCAATGAATTGCATTGTAAGGACAAATTTTTTCCGCAATAAAATAAATTTTGATTTTATATTATTTATTTATCCTTGCAATGGCATGCATGAAAATTGATGTTTGAAGGTTTCTAATATTAGCAATAATGGATTTGATTCTTAATTATGTTGTTTGTGGAAATGTCGAGAATTTACCAAATAGGGAGATCTTCTCATCGCCCAAGTTTCAATTGGACAGAAACTTGGAATCATGCAACTTGGCTGCACGATGAATGAGAAATTTCATATTTGGAAATTAGACTAATTCATTGACAAAGTGTCAAGTGAAGGACTAGGAGATCAAATACACAAAGTTGCGTGTTGATCAAATCCACCATAAGAGTAACAAAGATATTCGTCATGATTTACTAAAGGTTTAGTAAATATGACTATACTTATAAGATTAAGTGTAATTCTGAATTGATTAAAAAAGGTTTAAATCAATAGCAAAATGAATAAGAAGAATCAAGTAGGCAGAAAGATAAAAGTTTCTCCATTCTAAGAAGAAGGGAGAGTAGCTTTTATGCTTTATGATGGATCTTAATGATTAAGAACCATATCTCAATTGATCCTCTAAGTGAGTCTTAGTACAATTGTATGTCTAAGAAGAGGAATCAAGGATTGTAGAAATGGTTAAATCAAGAAGTCAATCATACTTCATTCCAACAACAAGTCTTAAAGTTAAGATTGTGACAATGAGTGACAAGTGTTAAGAAGGTTAATAACATTCATCAAATGTGGAAAGTTGTGATGTCTTGGATAAGACAAAGACCAACTAGGACCAATTTATGAAGTGTTTTGATAAAAGATACACTAACTCTTGAATATTTGTTTGTCAAGAAATTGTTATTGACAAGAAAATCTTATATGTCAAGGAGTTAGTGGGAGTCTTAATGGTCTTGAAAGGTTTCAAGAACAAATCAAAATAGACCTTATCGATCATCACTAGCACACGAGTTGAGGTTTACAACCTATCGTGTTGACATTATTTTGTTTCTGTGCCATTCCAATTAAGTTAATTATGCATGTAAGTCCTATGAGTTCTCGTTTAAATGCATAAAAGGCAAGGACCTTGATCAATTGAAAGTACATTGATAAGAAAAGGTGAGTTGTTTAACTACTTGGAAGACATGGTGGGCAGTTGTGCTACCATAAGGCAAGAAATCGAGATTAAGAAAGTTCGATCCATATGAGTTTGAATTTGTCGTAAACTTTGGTTTTGACAAATTCACATGGATAGGAACAAATACACCGTTTAAATCTAAGTGTCATAAGATTTCCTCCTTCATGAAAATGATTGTGAGGAAATACTTTCACTAAGAAAGATTTTAAGAAGATAGTGATTGTAAAATTGCATTCTTGAATTCGATTATGGTTACGGTATCCCTTTTCATAATTTGAATTGTGAGGTTTGGCAATTGTTTAGACACTCATATGAACTATCTAAGGAAAAGGTGTATAAGTTCAAGAAGCCTTGATAAAAGATTATCAAAGCACTAAGTATTAGAAACATGAACTTAAGAAATTCAATAAGCATTGTTTTTCTGAAAGTTAAGTTGTTTCTGAATACATCTCAAAGCTAGTGGGAGCATAAGTGTTATGTTTATAATAATCATCATGATAGTGGGAGCATAAATGTTATGATTGTATGATTATTAAGGCACGTATTGCAAGTTGGCAATATTAATTATAGAAAACAAGAGTTATACCTTGCAAAGTCGTAAGGGTTGTAAAGTTGTTTTGCTATAATTAAGGGAGAGAATATTATGCTTCATTTCAAATCTAAAGGCTTAGGTTTAGTCAAGGATACATAGTGTGTTTTCAAAATTTCGATTATGATTACGGCATTCCTCTTCATAGTTCGAATTTTGAGAACGTAGCACATAAAATATTATGGCCGAAGATTGATAAAGTATTGAATCTTCGTGTAAGACATTATGCATCATGTCCCATACGCTTCGGGTATAGGATTGATTGCAAATGCTATAATATTTGACCATTCTAAAATTTTCCAAATGTCTAGCGCATTTAGAGGGAAAAAGGACGAGAATCGGTTTTGACTAAGATAATTAAACAACTATCAAAGGACAATCCAAAGTTCGTCGAGGATCGGTCGCTTGTGAGTAGTTGGAAGTATAGTATTGGATGGACCATATCGACATTATTATGAATAGAAAAGATTCTATTAAAAATGAGTTGTCATATGGAAAATATGGAAATGTTTTCATATTGGATGGACCATATTGACATTATTATGAATAGATAAGATTCTATTAAGAATGAGTTGTCATATGGAAATTATGGAAATGTGTCCATATTGGGAATTGAATATTGAAAACCTAAGACTAGATTAGAAAGTTTTATGCAAAAGGATGTTCAAAGGAATGTTATTTAAGTGAGAGACATCATATCTAAGGAATTGTATTGTAACAATTTCCGATAGAGGACTTTGTAATTTCATTGGCAATAGTCTTTGTGACTTTGGTGCAGTGATATTACAAAAGGATCATTGCATAAAATGTTAGAATCTAGCATATTCTATAAGTAGCAAGAATTTGATATTCTTTCACTTATGAAAAAGGATTTGGAGTTGTGAATGAGAATGATTAGAAATGTGTTCAATTTGATCTATTTCACAAAGTAAGAACCATAGGTAAACATTGTGTGCATGCTAAGAGCATGGGACAAGTGTAATAATTCAAGTAAGAAGTTGATTACCCGAAACGACAAATAATGAGTAATCGTATGGTGATAAATAAAAGGTGTTTTATTTATGCTCAAAGGAATGAGGCCATATGGGATTAGTATTATTCTTGTGTTTCACTTTGCATGTTTTGACTTCCTGAATAATTTAATTGGTTTAGAACAGTAAAATTATTCGAACGGGCCAAAGTCGTTCATATGTTAGAAGTAGGTATGAATGAAGACTGTCGTGAATTGGTGTGTGGATTGTCTAAAAGAGTATTAGACATAAGCAAATGTTTGATGCAACGTTCATGAGTGCTTATGAATATGATTTGAGCATTGGATTAGACCCACGCTCACTTGGATCACTCCATGGATTGTGTCACGAGTGATTGGTGAGACGATAACATCTTATATTCTTGAAACCGAGATGTGTGAGTTGTATCTTGCAAATCGATTGCACATTGATAATATGTAAACGCACTAGTAACTTGGTGTTATAAAACATATTGTTGTGTGTAATTCGGTGCGTGAGTGCAAGCGAGCATTGAATCAAAGTTTATCCGTCGTATCCAAAGTAGGATAAAAGCGATATCTTTGGGCCGCTTGATGATTTAGTGATGACAAACGTAAATGCTCGGCCGGGCTAGGGCTAATTTGATTTGTTCAATTAGTTAGTCATCATAAATCGGTAGTCGAGAAATAGTACAAAGAGAATGATTTGAAATCATGTCTCATACGATATTTAGAATGGAGGAATATATGATCCCTTATCTAAAGGACACGCGTATCTGATAGGATCAGAGTTGATAGCGGCTTTGGAAAGCTACGATTGCAGATCAGGATCTGAAGTCATACGCATAATAGTTATTAGACTTATCCTAGTGGGAGGCTGTTGGATTAGTGTCTAAGTCCATAACTATTTTGGTATGTACTTGACCCGATGGTGCATGGTCCTTTTAGGTTGCCTTCACCAAAGCAACTTGATAGGATGAATTATGGAGAGAAAGGATTAAATATGATTTATTAATATATTATGGGAATAATATATTAAAGGAGAAATCATATTGTTTAATTAGTATTAGTCAATAATTAATTGGTAATTAGTTTTGTGACTAAAAGAGATTAATTAAACTTAAGGGACTGGAATTGTAATTATAAGATAATTGCAATTTGGGCTATGGATTGTCTTATATTAAGGAGTGGACGAATTCTATGGGGAAACCCATAAGGAAATCGTCCAAGGCCTTAAGGAAAGGGGTCCATGGGTTGCTTAGGGCTTAAGCATCCAATTTAGGGTTTCCTTGTTAGATAACCTTAATAGCCTAACTATATATACATCCCTTATCACCCAAAAACGTGGGGAACTTCTTTTCTAGGGTTAGAACACATTTTGGGCAGCCTCTATCCTCTCTCCTCTTAATCCTCTTGATCTTGGTGTTTGTGAACCATTAGAGGAGTGACATTTGTGACTCTAAGCTTTCTAAAGTTAATACAAAGAGGAATTGGATTATTATTGCTACATAAAAATCAAGGTAATATCTTAAACCTATTCTTATGTTAATATGATTACTTGTATGCTAGAATTGGGGTTTATAGTCTTGGATGAATTGCATGTACAATAGAGAAACCTAGATCCAAGCATTAGGGTTTGTATGAGCACATAGGATGTTCTTATGACCAAAACCCATCAATAATAACATATATACAATAACTAACATGCGTTTTCCCCCGAAATATTAGAAAGTGGGGCCGTGAAACTCACCCTAGTAGCGTGATTTTATGTTATCTAAGAAAAACGGTCAACGTGCGAGATCGTCGAGGCTCGGAATGCAAGATGGCTTCAGCAAGGGATAGAGGAGATAAGGAAATGGTGTAAGGAATAGCTGAAGTCGGACCTGCTATTTATAGTAAGGATTTTGGACTCTCACGTCATGAGTTTCGTAAGGCTCACGTCGTGAGTCTTGCATGATCACCCTGTAGACTTGCCATTTGCGTCCCTAGCTTCGGAAGGTGGCCATGTGACTCCTCACGTCGTGAAAAACTCTTTGTTCACGTCGTGAGTTTGGATCCAATCCCCTCGCAGCCTCGTCACACCTTCTAGATTCCGTAATGTGGCAAAATGACTCCTCACATCGTGAATAAACCCTTGTTCACGTCGTGAGTTTAGTTAGCTTAACGTTTCTGAAAGCTGAATCTTCGGAAGGCCATAACTTTGTTGGATTAGTGTCTAAGTCCATAACTATTTTGGTATGTACTTGACCCGATGGTGCATGGTCCTTTTGGGTTGCCTTCACCAAAGCAACTTCATAGGATGAATTATGGAGAGAAAGGATTAAATATGATTTATTAATATATTATGGGAATAATATATTAAAGGAGAAATCATATTGTTTAATTAATATTAGTCAATAATTAATTGGTAATTAGTTTTGTGACTAAAAGAGATTAATTAAACTTAAGGGACTGGAATTGTAATTATAAGATAATTGCAATTTGGGCCATAGATTGTCTTAAATCAAGAGGTGGACAAATTCTTATGGGAAGCCCATAAGGAAATCGTCCAAGGGCTTGATTAAAGAAGTCTATGGGTTGCTTAGGGCTTAAGCAACCAAATTAGGGTTTCCTTGTTAGAAAACCCTAATAGCCTCACTATATATAGAACCCTTAAGGCTCAAAAACGTGGGGAACTTCTTTTCTAGGGTTAGAACACATTTTGGGCAGCCTCTATCCTCTCTCCTCTTCATCCTCTTGCTTATGGTGTTTGTGATCCATTAGAGGAGTGACACTTGTGACTCTAAGCCTTCCAAAGTCATTTCAAGGAGGAATTGGTATTGTTATTACTACATAACAATCAAGGTAACATCTTAAACCTAATTATATGTTAATATCGATTTCCATATGCTAGAATTAGGGTTTATAGTCTTGGATACTTGCATGTACAATAGAGATACCTAGATCCAAGCATTAGGGTTTGTATGAGCACATAGGATATCTTATGGCCAAAACCCATCAGTGGTATCAGAGCCTAGATTGGTTTCTATTGTATTGATGCTTTGTATGTTGAAAAAATTTGATTTTTGTGTTTCTAGGGGCTGAACTCGTCGAGTTTTTTAGAGGAACTCGCCGAGTTCATGATGAACTCGACGAGTCCATGTCTGACTCGACGAGTCGGCTGGTCAGAGTGAGGGAAAACCGGGATTTCTTGCTGTTTTTGCTTGTGGATAGTTACCTTATCATATTAGATCAATATAAATCCGATTTTATGATATATTTGACTATATTCTTGATCTAATTGAAGATATTTATCAATTAATAAAATATTTGTTTCCTTATGTGATAATTGATTAATTATATTGATTAAATTGGTAAATTGTTTTGCAAGAAATCATTAAATAAATCAAATATGGATAATTATGTGATTAAATGTTAATTTAGATTATTTGTTATTTGATCCTTGTTGTTATGAAAAGTTTCATATTTTTCCCTTTAGGTTTTATAGTTTAAATTTGAACCCAAAAGTTTTGTTGTTTTGAAATTTAAATAGTTAAAACCCTAATGTTTTGAAAAATGTTTCAAAACTTGCCCTCAAGTTTTGGAATTTAAATTTTGATTAATTGTTTAATTTTGATGTATATTTAAATTCTAAACCCTAATGTTTTGAAATGTTTCAAAAACTTGCCCTCAAGTTTTGGAATTTAAAAGTTGATTAAAAGTTTAATTAGGAATGTTAAATTCTAAAACCCTAGTATTGTTTTGAAAAAGGTTCAAATCACACCCTTATGGTTTTATTAATTAATTAAGGAGTATAATTAAAAGAGGTTTAATAAATCCATAAAAGTTTAGGTTTACAATTCAATTGAATTAAAAGTATAATTGTTAAATTAGACCACCTAGTATTTTGAAAGTATAAAATACACCCTATACTTTATATAACATTAAAAACTCTAACATTATATATATGTATGAGTAAAAGTCAGTCTTACCGTTAGTAGGCCTCATTCACGAAGCTAGTCTGTAAGGGGTGTTTAAGGAAATTGCGTATAAAATGGCGATTGAATGGGTATCCACTCTTACCCACCGCACTCTTGACTAGTGGAGGGTCGTTAGCCGAACGGGTAGGGTAGGACGAAACCTTCCATTATAAGTATAATGAATTATTAAAGTAACTAAATTTTTTCATAAAATTCCCAATCTTAGTTACTTAGGCAAAGTCAATTGATGCAATTCCATGAAATTACACTTTGTGCCCTTGCGAAGACGTTAGTGGAGCGTGTGTGGTTTACTGGCACACTAAATGGTTCTAAGCAAAGGTAGCAAAGGGTGACTCAATGTTTGTCATATTTCGGTGGAGCGTGTGTGGTTTACCGACACATCGAATAGGTGACTGTAACATGTGAGGGCACCATGTAAGTTTGCATGGTTATTCAAACCCGCTTTGTGATCCTCGGCATCCCAGTCACAAACAAGAGGGGCATATCGAGATTTAAACATGCCATTGAAAGTTCAATGAATCTCCAAGGATCTAGGAGTTTTCATAGATTTAAAACTTAAATTTCTTTTTCGTTTCTCGTGGTGGAAATTAGTGAATCGTCATTCACTTCCCTTCAAATATTCTGCAGTTAGGGTTACGGCATCCCTCTCCCGAGTTGTAGAATATTGTGTTGGGTCCTAGCCTTAGTATCTCATTTGGGTGATTTGCTAAGGACTCAATCAATCAACTAACTTGAATTCGTTTTCTCCCGTTTTGTAGATGTCAGAGTTCGACAACTATGGTTTTCCCAAATCCCGTGGAACAAGCCTTCCACATGAAGATGATATTCCACGATTCAATCGAGGAACGAGAGATCATGCTTCACTTCCTCCTCCTCCTCCTCCAATTATTCTTCCTAACCCACAAGTTCAAAGGCTTGAAAATTTCAAGATCACTCAAGACCTTTTGGCAAGTAAACATAAAGAAGGAAAGTCGGTGTGTGCACACGTCCTAGGGATGAAGTAACACATTGATAGGTTAAGAATGTTGGGATCTATTGTCTGTGAGGAAATGGTTGTTGATTGGGTTCTTCAGTCACTTCCTAACTCATATAGTGAGTTCGTAAGAGAGTACTATATGATGAACTATGACGTGACCCTTATAGATCTCACCTATATGCTTAGTGCTGCTGAATCAGCAATGATTTGGTGCAATAGAAAAGCAAAATTGATTGGTGAATCTGCCTTCAAGACCTCTATGGATATGGACAATGGCAACGAAAGACATGCTATGATCGAAAAGTTTGATCATAAGAGAAAGGCAATGTCTAAAGTAGTTCCATGTCATGTTCCAAAAGAGTCAATTTGCTTTTATTGCCAAGAGAAAGGGCATTGGAGACGAAGCTGCCCATTTACCTAAGAGATCTAAGAGATGGGAGAGTCGAAACGTATGGCTCTAATATAGGTAAAATCCATTAACTAACTCTTTTAAGCTTCTATTCTAGACTTTTAATACATAATGTGATAAGATTACAATTGATGTTTTGTAGAATCGAAGAAAAGAAAGGAAGCTTAAGGGAAGAAGTGAGCAGAATCTAACCGTTAAAAAATGGATTTCGATCGCATTTCTCGAAGATTAGATTCTTGAGCTACTACTTAGAGTTAGAATTAGATTGCTAAGAAAGATGTATTAGCATAGTTTTTCAATGAATTGCATTGTAAGGACAAATTTTTCCTCAATAAAATAAGTTTTGATTTTAAATTTTATTTATTTATCCTTGCAATGGCGTGTATGAAAAATTGATGTTAAAATGTTTCTATTATTAACAATAATGGATTTGGTTCTTATTTATGTAGTTTCTCATCGCCCAAGTTTCAATTGGACAGAAATTTGAATCACGCAACTTGGTTGCATGATGAATGAGAAATTTCATATTTGGAAATTAGACTAATTCGTTGACAAAGTGTCAAGTGAAGGACTAGGAGATCGAGCACACAAAGTTGCGTGTTGATCAAGTTCACCATAAGAGTAACAAGATATTCGTCATGGTTTACTAAAAGTTTAGTAAATATGATTAAACTTATAAGATTAAGTGTAATTCGGAATTGATTAAAAAGGTTTAAATCAATAGTAGAACAAATAAGAAGAATCAAGTAGGCAGAAAGATAAAAGTTTCTCCATTCTTAGAAGAAGGGAGAGTGCCTTTTATGCTTTATGATGAGTCTTAATGATTAAGAACCATATCTCAATTGGTCCTCCAAGTGAGTCTTAGTACAATTGCATGTCTAAGAAGAGGATTCAAGAATTGAAGAATTGGTTAAATCAAGAAGTCAATCATACTTCGTTCCAAAACAAGTCTTAGAGTTAAGATTGTGAAATTGAGTGAGAAGTATTAAGAAGGTTTATAACATTCATCAAATGTGGAAAGTTGTGATGTCTTGGATAAGACAAAGACCAACTAGGACCAATTTATGAAGTGTTTTAATAAAAAACTATGCTAACTCTCGAATATTTGGTTCTCAAGAAATGTTTATTGACAATAGAATCTTATATGTCAAGGAGTCAGTGGGAGTCTTAATGGTCTTGAAAGGTTTCAAGAACAAATCAAAATAGACCTTATCGATCATCACTAGCACACGAGTTGAGGTTTACAACCTATCGTGTTGACATTATTTTGTTTTTGTGCCGTTCCAATTAAAGTTAATTATGCATGTGAGTTCTATGAGTTCTCATTTGAATGCATAAAAGGCAAGGACCTTGATCAATGAAAAGTACATTGATAGGAAAAGGTGAGTTGCTTAACTACTTGGAAGACATGGTGGGCAGCTATGCTACCATAAGGCAAGAAATCAAGATTAAGAAAGTTCGGTCCATATGAGTTTGAATTTGTCGTAAACATTGGTTTTGACAAATTCACATGGATAGGAACACCATTAAAATCTAAGTGTCATAAGATTCCCTCCTTCATGAAAATGATTGTGAGGAAATACTTTCACTAAGAAAGATTTATAGAAGATAGTAATTGTGAAATTGCATTTTCGAAATCGATTATGGTTACGGTATCCCTCTCCATAATTTGAATTGTGAGGTTTGGCAATTGTTTAGACACACATATGAACTATCTAAGGCAAAGGTGTATAAGTTCAAGAAGCCTTGATAAAAGATTATCAAAGCACTAAGTATTAGAAACATGAACTTAAGAAATTCAATAAGCATTGTTTTTCTGAAAGTCAAGCTGTTTCTGAATACATGTTAAAGCTAGTGGGAGCATAAGTGTTATGGTTATAATAATCATCATGATAGTGGGAGCATAAATGTTATGATTGTATGATTATTAAGGAAAGTATTGCAAGTTGGCAATATTAATTATAGAAAACAAGAGTCATTCTTTGCAAAGTTTAAGGATGGAATAGTTGTTTTGCTATAATTAAGGGAGAGAATATTATGCTTAAAATGTTAATAAATTTAGTCAAGGGTACATAGTGTGTTCTTAAAATTTCGATTATGATTACGGCATTCCTCTTCACAATTCGAATTTTGAGAACATAGCAAATAAAACATTATGTGTCGTGTCCCATACGCCTCGGGTATAGGATCGATTGCAAATGCTTTAATGTTTGACCATTCTAAAATTTTCCAAATGTCGAGCGCATTTAGTGGGAAAAGGGACTAGAATCGGTTTTGACTAAAATAATTAAACAACTATCAAACGACAACCCAAAGTTCGACGAGGATTGGTTGCTTGTGAGTAGTTGGAAGCATGGTATTGAATGGACCATATCGACATTATTATGAATAGAAAAGATTCTATTAAGAACGAGTTGTCATATGGAAAATATGGAAATGTTTCCATATTGGATGGACCATATCGACATTATTACGAATAGATAAGATTCTATTAAGAATAAGTTGTCATATGGAAAATATGGAAACGTTTCCATATTGGGAATTGAATATTGAAAAATCTATGTCTAGATTAGAAAGTTTTATGCAAAAGGATGTTCAAAGGAATGTACTTTGAGTGAGAGACATCATATCTAAGGAATTGTCTTGTAACAATCTCCGATAGAGAACTTTGTAATATCATTGGCAATAGTCTCTATGACGTTGGTGCGGTGACATTACAAAAGGATCATTGCATAAAGTGTTAGAATCTAGCATATTCTATAAGTGGCAAGTATTTGATATTCTTACACTTATGGAAAAGGATTTGGAGTTGTGAAATGAGAATGATTGGAAATGTGTTCAATTTGATCTATTTGACAAAAGTAAAAACTATAGGTAAACATTGTGTGCATGCTAGGAGCATGGGACAAGTGTAATAATTCAAGTAAGAAGTTGATTACCCGAAACGAAAAATAATGAGTAATCGATATGGTGATAAATAAAAGGAGTTTTATTTATACTCAATGGTTTAAGGCCATATGGGATTAGTATTATTCTTGTGTTTCACATTTGCATGTTTTGACTTCTAGAATAATTGAGTTTATTAAGAATAATCGAATTATTCAAACGGCCCACAGTCGTTCATATGATGGGAGTAGATATGAATGAAGACTGTCGAGAATTGGTGTGTGGATTGTCTAAAAGAGTATTAGACATAAGCAAATGTTTGCTGCAATGTTCATGAGTGCTTATGAATATGATTTGAGCATTGGATCAAACCCACGCTCACTTGGATCACTCCATGAATTACATCACGAGTGATTGGTGAGACGATAATATCTAATATTCTTGAAACCGAGATGTGTGAGTTGTATCTTGCAAATCGGTTACACATTGATAATATATAAACGCACTAGTAACTTGGTGTTATAAAACATATTGTTGTGTGTAATTCGGTGAGTGAGTGCAAGCAAGCATTATATCAAAGTTTATCCGTTCCTTTTATCCAAGGTAGGATAAAAGCGATATCTTTGGGCCCCTCGATGATTTTGTGATGACAAACGTAAATGCTCGGCCAGGCTAGGGCTAATTTGATTTGTTCAATTAGTCAGTCGTCATAAATCGGAAATAGAGAAATAGTACAAAGAGAATGATTTGAAATCATATCTCATATGATATCTAGAATGGAGGAATATATGATCCCTTATCTAAGGACACGCGTATCTGATAGGATTATAGTTGACAGCGGCTTTGCAAAGCTACGATTGCAGATCAGGATCTTAAGTCATACGCATAATAGTTATTAGACTTATCCAAGTGGGAGACTGTTGGATTAGTGTCTAAGTCCATAACTATTTTGGTATGTACTTGACCCGATGGTGCATGGTCCTTTTGGGTTGCCTTCACCAAAGCAACTTGATAGGATGAATTATGGAGAGAAAGGATTAAATATGATTTATTAATATATTGTGGGAATAATACATTAAAGGAGAAATCATATTGTTTAATTAATATTAGTCAATAATTAATTGGTAATTAGTTTTGTGACTAAAAGAGATTAATTAAACTTAAGGGACTGGAATTGTAATTATAAGATAATTACAATTTGCGCCATGGATTGTCTTAAATCAAGAGGTGGACGAATTCTTATGGGAAGCCCATAAGGAAATCGTCCAAGGGCTTGATTAAAGGAGTCTATGGGTTGCTTAGGGCTTAAGCAACCAAATTAGGGTTTCCTTGTTAGATAACCCTAATAGCCTCACTATATATAGAACCCTTAAGGCTCAAAAACGTGGGGAACTTCTTTTCTAGGGTTAGAACACGTTTTGGGCAGCCTCTATCCTCTCTCCTCTTCATGCTCTTGCTTATGGTGTTTGTGAGCCATTAGAGGAGTGACACTTGTGACTCTAAGCCTTCTAAAGTCAATTCAAGGAGGAATTGGGATTGTTATTACTACATAACAATCAAGGTAACATGTTAAACCTAATTATATGTTAATATCGATTTCCATATGCTAGAATTAGGGTTTATAGTCTTGGATACTTGCATGTACAATAGAGAAACCTAGATCCAAGCATTAGGGTTTGTATGAGCACATAGGATGTCTTATGACCAAAACCCATCAAACTTTTGCATACGAACTCCGTTTTTGACGTTCTTTATGTGCACGCGTAGGTATTTACGAGTACTACAACTCTATGTTAGACTTAAGAAGCTAATTCTAAGTATATTTTAAATTCCTCTTATTATAGAGATTTATAGTGTTCGGTTTATCATAACTTCTTCATGCGAAGTCAGATTCAAACGTTCTCTATATTTTTGGAATCATATGGATGTATACTTTGATTTGTATCATAAAGAAAGTTCATATTTGTATTAGAATTTATCATGAACTACAAAACACTCTTACCACATTACTAGGTTAACATAATCACATTACATGATTGGCATAATCACATGTGATTGTCTATTGACCTATTTTGACTAGTGTTACATTGAGCCAACAACTTTCTCAAGACTTTGACACCTAACTCTCCCGGCTTTTCAATATGTGACTACATCTCTAGGATGTGATCACACATAGACCTTTGCTTGCCAATAGGGCTTGGGTGACCTTAAAATTTTCAAGAACTTGTGGTTTAGAGAGAATAATTGGAGGAGGTGAAAGAAGTATGATTTATGTGGGATATCATCTTCATCTAGGAAAAATTGTTTCAAGAAATTTAGGAAGATCATAGATGTCTAAAACAGACATCTTTTGGGAGATATTCAAGATAGTTGATTTAAACTCCTTAATATAACACCCAATATGAAATATTAAGGCTAGGACCCAACACAATACTTTTATAACTTGGAAGAGGGATGCCGTAATCCAAGCTATAAAATATTTGAAGGTAGGTGAATGACGATTCACCAATTTCCACCAAGATAAACGAAATGTATTATTATGTTTTAATTGGTTTTGAAACTCCTAGATCTTTGAGATTCATTGAACTTTTCAATTGCATGTTTCAATCTCGAGTGTGCCTTTCAGGTTTTGTGAATGGGATGCCGAGGATCACAAAACAAGGTGTGAAGTAACCATGCAAATATATTGGGTACCCTTAATATTTACCCCTTAATCGATGTGCCAGTTAACCACACACGCTCCACCGATACTAAGATAAATATTAAGTTACCCTTTGCCTACCTTGTTAAGTCCAGGTTAGTATGCCAGTTAACCACACAAGCTCCACTAACGACTTAAGCAATGTGCAAAGTGTAATTTCATGGGTTAGCACCTTATTCACTTTTCCTAAGTAACTAAGATTGGGTATTTATAAAAGGTTTAGTTACTTAGTATTTATCATTAATACTTTTAATGAAGGGAGAATTATAGTCCATGTCCTATCCGTTCGGCTAACGAGCCTCCACCAGTCAAGGAAGCGGTGGGTGAGAGTGGACACCCATTAAACTGCCATTTTATAGGCAGTAACCTTATACCCCCTTATAGACCGGCTTTGTGAATGAGGCCTACTAATGGTATGACTGACTTTACTCTTATACATATATATATAAATATTATTAACTTATAATATTATAAAGTATATGGGTTGAATTTTAACTTTTAAAATTCTAAGGGCTAACTTGGAATTAAAGTATTCATAAGTGAAAACTTTTCAAATTCCAAAACTTGAGGGCAAGTTTTGAAACTATTCAAAACTAATCAATTCCATAACTTATGTGTTTAAAGTAGTTTTAAATAAAAGACTCTTCAAGTTCCATAACTTGAGGACAAGTTATGGAAGACTTTAAACTAATAAAAGAATGTACCCTTTCTTTATTTTGTAGCTTATGGAATTAATTAAGGTTACACATTTTATTAGTTAATGAAGTGACTCTTGAACCTCCATAACTTGAGGACAAGACTATTCATTTTTTGTAACCATTGCCAACTTTTATGAGTTTTATGAAAATTAAATGTGACTTTTCATATAACTTGAGGACAAGTTACAAAAACACATTTTAGAATCAACTCTTAGATTAAAATGGATTGAAAACACATAATCAATTAACTTTTCTATTAATCTAAGCAACTCATAAGAACAAGATATTTCAAATCAAACTTTTTCATGTAATTAGCCTAATCACCAAACTAATACAAAACATGAATCTATTGACAATTATCTTTGAAATTGGATTAGCATGAACATTACCACATCAATAACAAGTTTATAAGTCCAAAAATAGCTTAGGGTAATGTTCCTAGTCCATTTCTAGCCAAAAAACTCGAAAATATGTTGTCTGGGGCTCCTACTCGTCGAGTGTATCAACCTACTCGACGAGTAGGATGATTTTCTTTATGGACTCGGTGAGTTCATCAGTGGACTTGGAGAGTCCAGTGCCCAGAAAGCCAGAAAATCGATTTTTTCAGCATTTTTCAGCAATTTGCATGAAGTATAATTGAAAACAAGCCTAGGCTCTGATACCACTGTTGGGTTTTGAGCATTCTAACACTCCTAAGTGTACATGCAACCCTAAATACCTTGGATCTATGTTTTCTCTATTATACATGCAAATATGAACTTTCCAAGGTATTCATCCTAACTAGCATAATGACATTGATTCAAATGAATATATCAAGTTAGAATTACATACCTCTTTGATGTAGATTGTCTTCATGAAGCTTGAGTGCCTAGTGCCCCAAGTGTGACACCTCAAATGGTTCACACAACACCAAATACATTTGGAATAGATTGAGAGAACATACACACTTCATGAAATCGGCTAGCCCTTCCTTCTCACACATAGTAACCGATTTCTTGAGCCATGGGATTCTTTTATATGGTGGCTATTAGGGTTACATCATGTGACGCATAACATTTCACATTCCTTATGCTCCATGGATTTTAACCTCCATGGAGTATCGATGGGTCACCCCATGGACTTATTCCAACATAAGGAATCTTGGATCACAAGCCCACATATATAAGAATGAAAGATTTACATAATCAACCCATATATTTAATTAGTCTCCTTTTGATCACTTAATTAATTCCAAATTAATTCTTGATCAATACTAATTAAATAACCTTATTAATATACTAGAACTTATAATATATTAACAAACCTTAAGTGTTATTTCTCTCATTATAGTCCATCCAAATTCATGATGCCATGCAACCCAAATGGACCATGTCGGGTCGGGTCAAGTCTTACCAACACATCAAATACTTCAAACTCTTATGATCAGTATAGATAGTGCACCTTACCCCATACAAGTAAGGCCTCCAAATCTTGAGGGTGAACACCAATGCCCCCAGTTCCAGGTCATAAGTGGGGTAATTCACCTCATGAGGCTTCAACTGCTTCGAGGTGTAAGCTATCACGTGCCCCCTTTACATCAACACCACACCCAACCCTGAAATCGACGCGTCATAGTAAACTGTTGAAGATTAAGTGTTGTGTCATTGGGTCTATTCTTTTGAGTCCATTTTGTATAACTGAGTTGGGCCTGTCTACTCGTATTAACTGCTAGGGTTAGTATATAAGGTGCATGCATACTACGTATTTCAACGAGTTGTTTTTTTAGAATTATTTTTGTAACCCTACTCTTCGCCTCTACAGAAGTAATTCTTCATCGAGTTCTTCTAAGGCGTGAATATTAATCATTTAGCACATGTTTGATCATATCGTGTTCTTATTTTTCCTGCTTTAATCTATTCGATCATAAAGGATTTATTCCTATCAACTGGTATTAGAGCAGGAGACTGTGTACTCAATATGCATCTCTTCTGTTTGAATAATTTATTACGGTTTCCACAAATATTGGATCTGTTAAGAGCCGTCACTGGTCTATTGATGTAACTCTATGATCTTGATATTAACTTAATAAGTATTTACAATCTAATTAATTGAAGGTATTAAAAGATTTTTCACCATGCAGAACGACGATTCAAACATCAACTCCTTAAATATCTCAAGCAGCATCGTATCGACAAGAAGAACCCCGATTCTTTTTCCTCAAGAATATGAAGTCTGGGTAATGCACTTTGAAGATTATGTTGTAGGTTCAGAAGATAATGGTTATCTGATTTGGGAAGCAATCACTCTTGGTCTATTCGTTCACACAAAAACCAAGAGGACAATCAAAACCCAGAAATAATATAATCAACTGTGTCTTGACGTGAAGGACGTGCCTCAAGATGAAAAACACAAACTCTTAAGCAACATTAAAGCAATGAGGATCATCAGATTCACTTTGCAAGCAGATAATTTTCGTCTTGTAAGTTCGTGTGACACAGCGAAGGCCATATAGGATAGGTTGAGAGAACTCTATTCCACAGACGCAGATCTAGAACACTCGAATCAAACTCTCTTGTTATCCGAGTTTGGCGAGTTTGTTCAAAAGCCTGAAGAAACTCTAGGTGTCACTTTCAATCGATACAATCATATTCTTAGTAAGATGACAAAGAACGGGATTGGACGTGACGTGATTGAGCAAAAGGTTACGTTCATGAATGGATTAAGATCAGAATGGAAGGCAGTGGTGTCAACTGTTAAAGCACACGAACAGTTCAAGAGCTATAGTCCTGCAAAGCTAGTAGGAATTTTGAAGGCACGAGAGAGTGAAGCAATGAAAGAGGAAAAGGTAGTGTCTGGGATGGGGTCTTTAGCTTTGGTAGCGAAAGGCAAGACTGTTGCTGATGACAGATCTGATTCAGATCATTCTGAGTTTGAGCTCTCAAACGAAGATTATGCTTTAATGGTGTCTAACCTTAAGCAATTCGCTAGAAAGAAGTTTCCCTCAAGCAAAAATAGGAACTGGCTAGGAAGCTATAGCTCAGAGAAAGTGTAAGATGAGAACAAAAGTAGTTCTCAGAAAGAGGAAGAGAAGAAGGAGAAAAAGGTTGTTGGTGACTTCGGATACAATTGCAATTATTGTCATGGTAAAACCCATCTTGCAAAGGAGTGCATGTTGCGAAGGAAGAATGAGAAGAATGAAGTAGAGGATGAGGAGGCCTATCACATGCGAAAGTTGGAAGAGATTAGGATGAAGAAATATGACGATAATTCTATGCCTGCTTTTGTTATACATGAAAACTTGGCTCAAGGTGAGTTTGGAGGAGTGGAAGTTTGGTCGACAGACTCGGAGGATGAAGAGGTACGCAAGCTCACACATGGAAGGGCGTTCGTTGCGAAAGAATAGAATTTGCAGTACTCAGGAAGATGCTTGATGGTGACTGAAAGAGGATCAAAGGAGAATGCAGGTGGGAATGGAAGGAGGGAAGATAGCTGTTTCATGGCAATGTCTGTTTCATAACATATCAACGAATGCGAACAGCTGATCAATAAGGTGAATTCCATTCTTGAATTACTTAATATTCCAGTATATAGATGCGAAACAGAACTTAACGATCTAAAATTAACTTTTTCAAATATAAGTGATAGTTTAAAGTGAACCCGGCTATCAACCTCTAACCTAACCGATCAATTGAGTAGGGCAACATCCAAGAGTGAGGAATGGCATATATGGATCCAGAAGGTTGAGACAGATTTGTCTAAGTCTAGGGACGAATCTATTTATTTGTAGAGAGATAATTTAATGCTTTTAAAACAACGAAACATTTTTTGTTTAATTGCAAAAGGCTTTATATTAATATTACTCAACTGCACCTTGATTGTGAAATTGGTAATAAAATCCATAAAATGATTTTGCCATTTCTAGAATTAAAGGAAGACGAAATAGATGCAGATTGTTACAATTACGAATCTATTGTTTCGTCTGAAGAAACTTCTGATGCATACAAAGTCGGACTTGAACTCATTGAAAATTAGATTATGTCCAAGGACCACAAAAACATGTTGAAACAACTTTTGGATGAAAATGATAAAAAGTAGATCAAATCTGATACTGTGCAAAAATTTGATTCATTGAATGCCAACTTGAGTTCAGAAAATAAATTAAATGTTGAAAGCACTTCTGAATTCGATGAGGATAGTGGTATGAATGACATTTCTGTAGAGGATGTGGTTGACTGCTTAGCGTTTGTTAAAATTGAATCTCAACCTGCGAAAGCTCTTATTTCTGAAAATTCTGTTGAATTCGCAAGAGTTGTTCAAAACAAGCCTGAAATTTTGAAAGTAAAAGCAACTGTTTTTCCAAAAGTTCAAACAACGCCTAATCAAGTTTTCAAGGTCAATGGAATAACCGCAAATCAAACCGTCGAGCTGAAAACAATTATCGACAAAGACAACAAAGACGGATGTGATGAACACTTCTGGTCAGTTCGCATAGATAATGCTGACGAAACCGTTGGTTTATCTGAAAGAACTTCTTGGAAAGTAAAAGGGAGATATGTGGCTAAACCCTTAAATAATCGGTCAGCATTTGCAAAAGGTAGCCCAAGTGGTACCAAGGAGGTTCGCAATGAACCTAACCCCATGAAGAGAGAACTTGAAGTAAGAAAAGCGAATCTGAATGTGAACTTTCACAAGTCATAAAAGCAACTTGCTAATCAAAAACGACAATGAAATGACAGATATAAAAGAAATCTTAATGAAAGGAAACAATTTTGGAAATCCCAAAATTCAGATTATGTTCGCCATGAAAGGAGAATGAACCACAAAGCGAAAGCTCCTTCGCAAGTGAACTCCAATCAGTGTTCGCATTTTTCTTCTCATAGTCCGAGAGACTCTCAGAAAAGGGACACCATGTAACACACTAAAAAATTTCAACCAATTTAAAATTTTCAAAACAACCCAGTTTCATTAAATTATTACAAAAAGGTTTTCAATACAATTATTTATCAGAGTCTTCCCGTAACCATATCATAAAACATAATCATGAGGAGCGGTATGATCACACCTTTGGCTTGCCACAGTCACCTGAAGTACCTGAAACAGTTAAACCACAACTGTAAGCCCGAAAGCTTAGTGAGATACCCCTAAAATACCAACCACACAAACGATACACATAACATGCCATATCATAACAGAACACAGAACAGCCATGCACTTCGGGTCTACTGTGTGACTGGTCCGCCGTACCGGGCCTTCAGTCCACCTGGTCCACCCAACGAGTCTAGCCATATACATCGAGTCTACAGTGTGACTGGTCCACCCGCATTGGGCCTTCAATCCACCTGGTCTACTCTCTAAGTCTACACTATGACTGGTCCGCCCGCACCGGGCCTTCAGTCGGCCTGGTCCACTCTCCGAGCCTCGGCACGTCTGGTCCGCCCTCTTGGGTCCTATAGCGTGTCGGGACCGCTCGCTGGGCCTTCGGGATAACCGATCCACTCTGGGTATGTTGGCCTACAGCACAAAGCAGGACCTGCCTCAACCAACCCCAGTCCAACAACCATGTGCACATAAACATTCAATCATATAACAATTCACATCCAATCAAACCGATCTAGCAGATCGCATAACATAATATCATCCTAACCAGGATACCGACCTAACCGGTCACTAACATATCATCATCCTATATACCAGGATACCGACCTTAACCAGGTCTCTAACATATACCATCCTAACTACCAGGATGCAAACATAGCAAGCAATAATATAACAACGATACCCAGATTACAATCCGATAAAGGGTCGGCCTTGGTGCCGTAGACCCTGTCGATATAGTGAGGATAACTCACCTCGCAACTACTGAATGAAAAGATAAGACCGAGCTGCTCCGACCACTGACACGATCTCCACCACTAGCAAACACCAAACCACTAAACTCAAAATAAATGCAAACAATTACCAAAATACCACTGGAAGTCAACTGGTCAACTCAAGATTCTGGTGATGTCTGGTGCACTGATCGCTTCCATTGCAACCCGCCATACCATTGGTATCATTGTGGTGAATCAATCAAAGTTTTCATTCATTGGCTTGATTTTGGAGGTAATTTTTCGTGATGTTCCTCTGTTGGATTAGTGTCTAAGGCTGTAACTATATTTTGTAAGTACTCGACCCGATTGTGCATGGTCCTTCCGGGTTGCCTTCACCATAGCAACTTGATAGGGTGATTTAGAGAGAAGAGATATTATTACTAATGTATTAAAAGAATAATATGTTAGAGAAATAATAATATTATTTGATTTATATAAGTCATAAATTAATTAGGAATTAATTTGGTGACTTAAAGAGATTAATTGAATAAAGGGGTATAAACTGTCAAATGTGTGAAAGTTGTATTTTGAGCTGATAGCCCTTTTGGATATGGGTTGGACGATTTTAGGGATGTGGATCACCTAGAAATCGTCCAAGGCATTATCTAGAAGAGGATTTGGATTGCTTTGAGGCTAAGTTATCCAATTAGGGTTTTAGGGTGAAACCCTAGGAGCTCACAGTATAAATAGACCCATAGGGTTGAGGAAATCGACTATCATTGTGATTGGAGTAACCCTAGAGCCGATTTCCCTCTTCCTCATCTCTCTCAAGTCATCTTCTTGCTAGTTGGTGTTTGTAAGCCATTAGAGAAGTGACATTTGTGACTCTAAGCTCCAAGAAGAAGAAGGTTTTCAAGCAAGTAACTCAAGGTATTATTCTAGATTTGTTTTCATATGTTTTGATTGTTAGTTTACATTAGATCTAGCCATGAAAGTCTTGGATATGTTGCATGTTCAATTAGTGAAACCTAGATCCAAGATATATGGTTGCATGTGCACATAGGGAAAGTTCTTATGTCCAAAACCCATCACCTCCCACGAGTAAAATTCTAGAGGGTTATCATGCTCTTACTCCTTCAGGACCTCGTCCATTGTCTGACGAATTTCAAGTGGATTTGGCTAAGGCAGATAAAGCCAAGAAAGGGGGCATAGGGTCAAAGAAAGCAACTACGAAAGACACTACGAAAGAAGGACCTTCTGAGGCTGCAAAACCTCCCACTAAGAAGCGAAAGGCTCATACTGCTTCAATTGCTCCACCAAAAAGAAGGAAGCAACCTGCTAGAAAGCAAAAGTCTCCCACTCCTTCTCCATTTCAGAGTGGGAGAAGATTCTGACTCCGAAACTGAGTCGGACATTCGTATGGAGCAAGATCCACCGGTTCATAATGAAGAAAATGAGCCTATTCGCACTGCAGAACACGAATCAGTTCGCATCGAGGAGGTAGAACAGATTCACAACGAAACCCTTCTCCGCACTGAGGCTACATCTCCGACTCATGAGGTAACTCCACAACTTAATGATTATGTTCCTTCTCCACCTCGCTCACCAAAATCAACTACTTCTATCCCAATCACCATCGCACCTATGCCACCGCCAGTATCATCTCAACCATCCACAACTATTCCAATCTTAATCCCTATTTTCACTGAATCCAGTATATCGGACCACACCTCTGCTACACCTATAAGCTCAGTCAACGTATATGATACGGGGGCTAACACTTCAGGTTTTTCAACCCATGTTACACCACCCATCTCTCCCATTCTCACCGATGACTCTGAAATGCTTTTCAGAGATGATAAGGATGATGATTTGGACTTATTCGCTTACAGTCCTTTTCAAATACAGATTGATGGTGAAGATGAAGTCTCTACTATGAAAGGGGAACTCAAATATCTTCATGAGAAGATTGATCAACTGCTTCTCGCATCCCAAGTCTCCACCTCTGAAGCTTATTCCAAAACTGTCGTTGAATCAATCCTGGAGCGAGTAACAAAGGAACAGTACGCCAATGTCTCTACTTTATCTAAGGCATTTTATGATTCTATTGTTGTTTTCAAGGCTACGACCGAAAAAAGTCGATAAACTAATTGCTGACACAATGACATTTATGGAGGATTACAAAACCACCTACAACGCCAATACAGTGACTGCGAACAAGGCCATACAGAACGTTGGTGTCTTATTTCAAACAGAAAATGTGAACTTTGTTGAGCTTCGCAAGGCGATTCAGTCTGACGATGAAACATTTCAGTCTTCTATCACTGCGAAAATCACCAAGCTTTAGGAGCATCTGGCAACAGCAAATAAGATCATGGATGCCCTTGCCCTCAAGCAAGAAAAATGCAAAGTGTTGGAAACAAAGCTTCAATATGGTCAAAAGCAGTTCGATGATTTGCGCGCAGAGAAGGCAGTCACTCGCACTTGTATCTCTGATGTCACTGGACTGCTCTCTGATATCATTAAGACTCGTGATCCAATGATCTCCATCACAGCGAAGAAGCATTTATCGGACAAGCTAAGACTGGTGTTTGCTATGTTACACCGTTTGGAAGGTGTTTTGCAACCAATGTTTGCTCCGAAACAAGGGGGAGAAGGTAGCTCTAAAGATCAAACGAATGCACCCGCAAAGCTCCTGTTAAACCTCCTCTCATCAAACAAGAAAGAAAAACTATTCAATGATTAACCCATTATTGATGACAGTGAAGACGGAGAGCCTGATGAAGCTGAGCATAAAAGGTGGAAGGCTCGCGAGCCAAAGATTGATGAACATGCTCGCATCGTCAGAGAAGTAGAAGAAAAAGAAAAAGCTAAAAAGGAAGCTCAGGCCACTCTCAAAATAAAAATGCTATTGTTTCCTAAGTGGACCTTGAAGCGGATGCAAAAACAAGTTGTGGATATGCCAAGCCAGTATTGGTTGGATGCAATTGCTTCTTTTGAAATCCAGAACACACAGGATTCATAATTGGACCTACCTATCATACCAAAGGCATTCATGTTTCGTGCTTTCATAAAAGTTGCCAACATCCCTTTCTCAGACAGCACTGCGGATCAACTGTGGTTTGCCTTCTACTTGAAGCACATGAAGCCTCAGTACGAGGCTTGGAGTGCGAGCAAGATTATTGTTGTGAAGGTCACTGGGCCGATCGAGACCGAAAGCTTCCCTAATGCAAAGTTTAAAGTTCCGAGAAGATCAGCATCTCAAGCCTACGAATTCACTCTCACAGACCTGGCTTGTTTTTAACCCCCATGAATGGATGATGATATACAGCATTCTGCTGAGAAACAAGGAGAAGTACGAACCTATGGTGTCCCATCTTCAACTTTTGATCAAATCTTATATATAAGAAGTTGGATTGATGGATGTGGAGATTGCCACTATTTTAAGGCAAAAACCAAGCGTTGTGCAGAAGGAAGCTCCAAAACATTTTGAGAAGCTCAAGCCAAGAAAAATTTTCAATGAAGAATGGTTCGTAGTATATACGTCCAAAGATCTCTAGGGTGCAAATCGACACAAGTTGTTTTTCCATCTCAAAACAAGCATTTATTTCCTACTTCCTGTCTGGAGTTCATCCTGGAGCTGGTTGTGAAGTATAGAGGCAACAACAAGGATGATGTGAAGCATTTCACTGATCTGATCACTTGGTATATTCAAGTTTGCAAGCTAATGTTGAGCTTCATTCCCAAGGTCTACGAAGTGCAGAAGCGAATCAAGAACTAAATGGCTATGGTCTCAATTGATGCAAAGGGGGAGATTGTTGAAGATTAACTGTTGCGTCATTGGGTCTATTCTTTTGAGTCCATTTTGTATAAATGATTTGGGCCTAACAACTCGTATTAACTACTAGGGTTAGTATATAAGGTGCATGCATGTTACGTATTTCAACGAGTTCTTTTTTAGCAAATTATCTTTGTAACCCTACTCTCCGCCTCTATAGAAGTAATTCTTCATCAAGTTCTTCTGAGGTGTGACTATTAATCATTCAACACCTGTTTGTTCATATCGTATTCTTATTTTTCCTGCTTTAATCTATTCGATCATAAAGGATTTAATCCTATCGTACACCACCAAATCGTCCAACCCTTCGGGTAGTACTAGGATCGGAGCCTCGTATAACCTCCATCTCAGGGTCTCAAAATCTATCTGTTGATTCGTGCCCCACTGGAAGGTCACATTCTTCTTGGTCAAGCGGGTGAATGGCACAACAATCTTGGAGAAATCCTAGATAAATCTCCGATAATAGCCCGCTAAACCCAAGAAGCTACAAATCTCCGATGCGTTCTTCGGTACTTCCAATCGCATCACAACCTCAACCTTGGCTGGATCAACCGAAATGCCCTCCTTATTTATGATATGCCCTAAAAACTGCACCTCCCGCATCCAAAAATCACACTTGAAGAAATTTACATAAAGCTTCTTCATGTTCAGGGTCTCTAGTACCTCCTTCAAATGTTGCTCATGCTGCTCCTTGGTCTTAGAATAGGCCAGGATATCATCAATAAAAACGATTACCGACCGATCCAGCATCGGTCTACACACCCTGTTCATGAGATCCATGAACACTGTTGGGCCATTGGTGAGCCCAAATGGCATCACCACAAACACATAATGCCCATACCGAGTCCTGAAAGTCGTCTTCAGTATATCCTCATCTGATGGTATCCCGACCGAAGATCAATCTTGGAAAACCAAGACGCACCCTGCAATTGATCAAACAAATCATCGATCATTGGCAACAGATAACGGTTCTTCACCGTTAGTTTGTTCAGCTCCCTATAATCGATGCACATCATGCGTAATCCATCCTTCTTTTTCACAGAAAGGATCGGTGCTCCCCACGAGGAACTGCTCGGACGTATGAACCCTCGGTCTAGCAGCTCCTGAAGCTGCGTAGATAACTCTTGCATCTCAGGTGGTGCCAACCGATATGGTGCCTTTGCTATCGGAGCGGCACCAGGCAACAAGTCGATGTGAAACTCCACCTGCCTCTCCGTAGGCACTCCTGGTAACTCCTCGAGGAAAACATCCCAAAAGTCCTATACAACTGGCACACTACCCGTATCTTTCGTGGTCTCTACGCTCGTGTCCGAGATATAAGCCAAAAATCTCATACATCCCTGCTGCAGAAATCTCCTAGCCTCGCAACCGAATAGAGAATCGGCCCCTGTGAGGCCCTATTACCATGTATCACCAGTTCTCCCCCGCTTAGGGTTCGAACCATCACCAAATGGCGCTCACAATCAATCATGGCCCTGTTGGTCCCCAACCAATCCATCCCGACAATCACCTTCCACCCTCGCAATGGTATCGGGACTAGGTAGACACGAAACCTCTCACCAAGCACATTCAGGACACAGTCCCGATACAACCTTGTAGCACCAACGATGTGATCATCTGCAATCTCTACCTTGAGTGGGGAATCCAGAGTTCTAGACGCGTCCCGGAACTTCTTGCTAAGCGCAAGAGACATGAACGATCGGGTAGCACCCGAATCAAACAAAACATGCGCCGACATACCATTGACCAAAAAGGTCCCTATACAAGCATAGTATACACATAAGTCATACAAATCATAAGGAGCAGAGAATAATACACACGTACCAGCCACAACGTCTGGCGTAGCCCGAGCCTCCTCGGTGGACAACTGAAATGCGCGACTCTTCACCGCTGGAACATCCACCTTGGGAGGGCGGCCATCGGTAATCCTCAATGTGGAGGGCGCAGGCACCGCCACCGCTCCACCCCTCCCTGCAATCTCGGATAGTTGACCCGCTTATGGCTGGTCTGGTTGCAGTGAAAACAAATCAAGCTCCTCGTGGGGTAGTCCCTACTCAAGTGGCCCTGCTGGCCACATGCATAACATCCCAAGCCTCTGACATGACAAGCTCTACTATGCACCCTACTGCACTTGGCACACTGGCCCTGACTCTACTGACCCCTACTAGAAGTGTCTGAGGTCTTAGGCTTCTTAGCCTGACCCACCGCTGCCTGTGCCTGCTCCGGCTTCCACTTGGTGCAGAAGTCCAACACCATTTCCCATTCTTGGGACTTTTCTACCATCTCATTTAGGATTTTGCACCCTGTAAAGCTCACAAACTCCCGAATATCATCCCTCAGCATGGAATGATATCTTGTCCTCCACATATCCTCATCAGTAGTATACCATGGGTTCAATAAAGTACGTTACCGAAACTTGGAAGTGCTCTCAGCCACAGTCTTGGTGGTCTGCTGCAGGTCATGAAACTCTCTCACAAGCCGTTGCACCTTAATGGCTGGTGCAAACTTCAAGTCAAACCACCGAACAAACTCGGCCCATGTCATTTCAGCCATACCAGTTGCTCCTACCTGGCTAGTAACCTCACCCCACCAATCCCGAGCCCTGTCTTTCAGCATGCAAGAAGCAAATCTTACCTTTTCCACATCCGGGAAAGAACTCATGCGTTGGGCATTCTGGATATCTGCCACCCAACCGGTCCACCCTGGGTATCTTGGCCTACAGCACAAAGCAGGACCCGCCTCAACCCAGCTCCAGTCCAAACAACCATGTGCACATAAACATACAATCATATAGCAATTCACATTCAACAAGCCGATCAAACAGATCACATAACATATCATCATCCTAACCAGGATACCGACCTAACCAGTCACTAGCATAGCATCACCCTACATCTCGGGATACCTATCTCAACCAGGTCTCTAACATATACCATCCTAGCTACCAGGATGCAAACATATCAAAGCAATAACATAACAACAAATACCCGGATCTCAATCCGATAAGGGCCGGCCTTGGTGCCTTAGACCCTGTTGATATAGTGAGGATAACTCACCTCGAAACTGCCGACTGAATAGATAACCCAAGCTGCTCCGATCACTGATACGGTCTCCACCACCGGAAAACTACCAAGGCACTGAACTCAAAACAATATTCAACAATTACCAAAATGCCCCTGGAAATCAATTGGTCAACCCTTGGTCAAAGACAAGGTCAAAGTCAACCCCTGACTGACTCTACTCACCGAGTCAACCCGATGACTCGCCGAGTCCCCATGCTCAGCATTTCCTTCAATCCGCGACCCAAATCGCCGAGTCACCCCGAGACTCGCCGAGTCCAACAACTCTGAGTCCACTCACACACAACTCACCGAGTCATCGCTTGACTCACCGATTCACGGCTCAACCAGAAAAGATTGGGACTCTTCAACAAGACTCGCCGAGTCCAAGAACAGACTCGTCGAGTCTAAGCCTATCTTCAACCTACTCGCCGAGTTGTTCTTCCAACTCATCGAGTTCCAGGGCATCTTCATCCAACTCGCCGAGTTGTTCTTCCAACTCGTCGAGTCCCAGTCTATCTTCAAGCAACTCGTCGAGTCCACCCATGTGACTCGCCGAGTACCACTAGGTCTGAATCCATACAGAGTATTTCCAAGCCATGCAGATGATACAAACCATAGATCTACCCTTCCTAAGTCCATCCATCACGTAAAGTGGCAAACTTTATGTGAATCCAAGTAGATCTAGGCACTTTGCACTCTAGGGCTAGGGTTTGGGACAAAATAGCTCCTTCAAACACTCATCAACAGGGACTTTATGACATATAGGACCATCACAAGCTCAGATCTGAAGTAGCATCCTCAGATCCAAGCTTCTATCTCACTTTAGATGCCATACCAACCACCACACATGAACCCATGAATAAAATAGCTTAAGGAAATGGTTCCTTACCCTTGGAATGAGCCCAACCAACTGTAGATTGTTGTTTCCCCCAAGCTTCCTGATACAAGCCTCCAATCTTCAAGCCTAGAGCACCAAATACACTTCTCCAAGCTCTAATTCACTCAATAATGGTGTTTTCTCTCGAAATCAGGGCTTCTGGAACTCAAGGGGTGATAAGGAGGCTGGGGAGGAGACATAATGTTCTTTATATAGGGCTCAACCTCTGGATTTAGGGTTTTCTCCACTCAGCACCAACTCGCCGAGTCCACCCATGCTACTCGTCGAGTTGGTCATTTAACACACGACTAGAGTCGCGACCCTACTCACCGAGTCCACTCGTGGACTCGCCGAGTCGCTCCTTCCCATTTTACTCTTTTAGCCCTTCAACTTTACCCTTGCTATTTCGGGATGTTACAGACCTCACCCCAACAAATTGGAGTCTGACACCTCCTCCCATATAACAGCTCAAAGGGTGGCATACCGATGCTCGAATGATGGATGTTGTTATAGGAAAACTCAGAAAAAGGAAAAAATGTGTCCCAACTCCCTCCGAAGTCTAGTACACATGTCCGAAGCATGTCCTCGAGCGTCTGAATCGTCCGCTCGCTCTGCCTGTCGGTCTGTGGGTGGTATGTGGTGCTAAAATGCAGCCTCTTGCCCAACTCCTCATGAAATTTCTTCCAGAACCTGGAAGTGAAACGCACATCTCGATCTGAGACAATCGAGATCGGCACCCCATGCCGTGATACCACCTCTTTCACATACAACTCTGCCAACCTCTCAGCGGAAGAGCTCTCATTAATATCAAGGAAATGAGCGCTCATCATCAACCTGTCCACAATCACCCAAATTGCATCAACGCCCCTAGCAGTCCTCGATAATTTGGTGATAAATTCCATGGTAATTTGTTCCCACTTCCATTGGGGAACCTCCAACGACTGCAACTTACCATGCGGTCTCTGGTACTCGGCCTTAACCCTAAACAGGTCAAACACCTCTCAACGAACCATCCAACATCCCTCTTCATACAGGGCCACCAATACTCTCTCTTCAGGTCCAAATACATCTTAGTGGCCCCAGGATGGATCGAAAACTTCAATCTATGCGCCTCCTCCATCAAGATGGTACGTGTTCCGCCCACAAACGGCACCCAAATCTAACCATGAAAGGTCATAAGCCCTCGGCTATCGGTGACGAATTCTGATACCTGCCCGATAACCTGTTCCCTCTTACGGTTCTCTGGTCTCATGGCCTCAGCCTAGGCCCCTCGAATGGCATCAAACACTGGGGTCATCACTGTCAGCCTCATACAAACATCTCGTATCAGGGCGCCCTCCGCCCTACGACTCAGGGCATCGGCTACAACGTTAGCCTTGCCCGGGTGGTACAGGATCTCACAATCGTAATCCTTCACCACATCCAACCATCTCCTCTGTCGCATGTTCAGGTTGGGCTGATCCATTAAATACTTTAAGCTCTTATGGTCCGTGTATATGGTACACCACACCCTATACAGATAGTGACGCCAGATCTTGAGGGCGAAAACCACTTCCCCCGACTCCTAATCGTGGGTGGGATACCTCATCTCATGAGGCTTCATCTGCCTCGATGCGTATGCTATCACATGCCCCCTCTGCATAGGCACCGCTCCCAACCCAGATATCGACGCGTCACAATACACTACGAAGTCCTCCATCCCCTCCGGAAGGGCTAACACTGGGGCTTCGCATAGTCTCTGGCGAAGTGTCTCGAAGGAGGCCTGCTTCTCTGGGCCCCATGAGAAAGCAACACCCTTCCGGGTAAACTTGGTGAGTGGCACGGCGATCTTGGAGAAATCCCTGATGAATCTCCTATAATAGCCAGCCAACCCTAGGAAACTCCTGATCTCGGTGGGGGGTCTCGGCACCTCCCAACTCATCACTGCCTCAATCTTGGCTGGATCGACCAATATCCCATTCTGGTTAACCAAGTTCCCAAGGAACTAGACCTCCCATAACCAGAAATCACACTTGGAGAATTTGGCGTAAAGCCTCTCTGATCTCACGACCCCCAAGGATCTCCCTCAAGTGCTCCTCATGTTGCTCTCTGGATTTCAAATACACCAATATATCATCGATGAACATGATCACTAAGTTGTCCAACATCGGCCTGCATACTCTGTTCTTGAGATCCATGAACGCTGCCGGTGCATTGGTGAGCCTAAAAGGCATCACCATGAACTCGTAATGCCCATAACGAGTCCTGAGTGTTGTCTTCTGGATATCCTCATCTCGCACCCTCATCTGATGATATCCAGACCTCAAATCAATCTTGGAAAACCAAGATGCTCCCTACAATTGATCAAACAAATTGTCGATCCTCGGCAACGGGATAACGGTTCTTGACCGTCAATTTGTTCAACTTCCGGTAATCAATGCACATCCGGTGTGAACCATCCTTTTTCTTGACAAAGAGGATAGGCGCTCCCCACGGCGAACTGCTCGACCGAATAAACCCCTTCCCCAGCAGCTCCTAAAGCTACGAGGATAACTCCTGCATCTCTAGAGGTGCAAGGCGATAGGGCGCCTTGGTGATAGATGCTGCCCCCGTAACCAAATCGATACGAAACTCTACCAGCCACTCAGGAGGCACGCCCGGCAACTCCTTCGGGAAAACATCCGGGAACGCTCGCACTATCGAAACCTCATCAACTGTCCTCAGCCTCCCTAAATCAACCCTCGAATCCATCACGTACACCACAAACCCACTACAGCCCTGCTGTAGACTCTGTCTCACTCAAGTGGCTGAACAAAATGTTGACCCAGAACGTGTACCCTCGCCGTACACTGTAAAAATTAAAACAATTTTTCACAATTCCAGAACACATTTTTCATTCACATTTATTAATAAAATCTCATTGTACCATATCTATGTTCACAAAACATTTCCCAAGATCAAAATACATAAAACTCCATGTGTTTGTACGAATCATGTCGGCGCCTTCCCGCGATCATCACTGGTACCTGAAACACATAACACATAACACTGTAAGCATAAAAGCTTAGTGAGTTCCCCGAAATACCACTCTAACACATATTAGCCACTCAAGGCTATAGCTCTGCTGACCCTCTGGTCAGTGTGTCTCAGTGGGACCCTCTAGTCCCAACTCTCTATGGGCTCTCTAGCCCTAACTCTATGGACTCACTGGTCCTATCTCTGGGAACTCTGAATCCTGCATTTCACATATCACAATAACACATAAATAGCATACAAATTCACTGTCACATAACTCAACAGTACACTAGCACATAACTCTGTTACCACTCTAGGTAAGTATAGTGAGAGGACTCACCTCAGATGTCTCGGTAAATCTCTGACTCGATAGAGATATGGTCTAGCCTCCGCCTAATCACATAAAGTAAATACTCTCATAAATATAACTCTCGAGACTAGACTCAACCCTCTCTTGGCATCCTCAGAAGGGTAAAAGACCATTTTACCCCTCCCTTGATACAAAGACCCTAACGTTCACCAAACCCTCAAAGTCAACAAAAGTCAATGGTCAAACTTTGACCCGACTCGCCGAGTGCACTTGGGTGACTCGGCGAGTCTACGTGTGTCCACTAATCCCCTAGACTCGGATGACACGTCGAGTCTTTCCCCTGCTCGACGGGTTACACCTGGCATGAATCGTAGGGCCACCCCGACTCAACTCGCCGAGTCCCATTATGAACTCGGCGAGTTTCGCCGTGAACTCCAGTCCCCTAATTCCCTCTGACTCACTGAGTCATTCCCCCGACTCGGCAAGCACTGACTGAGCGATCTATGAGGAAAACCCTAACCCTACTCGTCGAGTCTTTCTTGGTACTCGACGAGCTCATGCCATGCTCGAGCTCAAAAGACCTCCTGAGGTCAGATCCGTTCCTCTAACTCATGGATCTGGCCTCCTTAAGCAATATAAACATGTAAAGTTTGGATTTTGATGTCCATGCAAAGACCCAATGGCTCTATATGATGAAAAGGCCTCAATATGTCACCCTAAGCTCTTATCACCCAATGTCACCCCATAAAGATCAAGGGGTTTTAGGTCTTTGGACCTCTTTGGATCTAGATCCGAATCCTCAACACAAGAAGGGACCAATTGCACCATCTTTCATACTCTAAATGGGCTAGAAACCCTAACTCTCAAGGATTAACATCCAAAACCAAAGAAGGATCGAATCTTTACCTTAATATGTAGTCCATAGGCTCTGAAATCCACATAATAGCACCCTCTTCAGCTCCCTCTTGCCTTGGTCACCTTTTTCTTGCAAAAACGCCCACACAAGGATCAAAAATGGTCTCTTCTTCCTCACAAACGCTCTAGATTGCTAGGGTTTCACTCAGGGGTCTGGTAGCCACAAATGGTGGCTATAAGCCCCTTTAAATAGGTCTCAAACCCTGGGGATTAGGGTTTCATTAAACAGCGTGGACTCGCCAAGTCCACTTCTCGACTCACCGAGTCCGGTCATTAACCCGGATGGAATTCGCGACTCTACTCGGCGAGTCTAAGCATCAACTCGTTGTGTCTCTCCAAAATCTCCAAAATAAATGAATAAATAATGTACCTGGAAATCCGGGTGTTACAGAATCCCTCAAACCAAGGCTCTGATACCAACTTGTAACGACCCAAATTTTTGAAAGAAATTTTTCATTTTAGAATAACCAACACAATTCCAACATTAAGAAAATCCAATTATAATTGTTTTCAAATCATAAGTCAAATACAACTTTTATCCCAAACATCAGAGTGTCCCGTGAAAACGCCTGAGAGAGTGCACACTGCGTCATCAAGCTTTTCCCTTGCCCTTGGGCTCCGATGTACCTGAAACAAATCCACAAATTGTAAGCTAACGCTTAGTGAGCTCCCCAGAGCATACCCCAACACACAAGTCACATAGCAAATATCATAACAGTTGTAAGAGCTTCCTCTACCACATATCACATAAGATCTTAGCTATAAAGCGATCTCTACCATTAGCCATAAAGGCTATCTCTACCGTTAGTTATAAAAGCTATCTCTATCAATAGCCATAAAGGCTATCTCTATTGTTAGCTATAAAGTTATCTCTACCAAAGCCATAAAGGCTATCTCTATCGCATATAACCACAAAATCATGCCACACACCTCTATAGAACGAGTATACCAACTATCATAAAATGGGCCGGCCTTGGTGCCTTAGACCCAATGGTATGGTGAGAAGAGTCACCTTTTGTCTGATGAATCTGAAAGTTGCACTCCTGACAGTCTGTAACCTCCCAAGCTGAATAATAATATTAAATCATGTTAGGACATCACATGATCAAGGGAATCCCAAACCCCAACTTCTACCATAAAGGCCCAAATATCCTTTCTTTGTTAATGGGCCCACGTCCATGTCCAAGAATAATTAATGGACCTCTTGGCCCAATAAGACCCAAATAACACCAATGGCCCAAACAGAAAAAGTGGCCCACTATTCTCAAAATGCAACAAAGTCCAAAAACCAAATGAGACCCAATAGTCCAAAAGCCCAAAATAGATCCAAGCCCATCTGAGATGCGTACTCTTAGCGTACCATCTTGGTACGCACAGCGTACTCGAGTCCTGGGGCTTACGCGCAACATACATTGGGTTACGCCCAACGTAATAATAGATTAAGCACTTTTTCCATTAAGTACTTAATACTCGATTCTTTTATGTCTAGAAGTCAGATCTAAGCCTATTAAGACGAACTAAGGCATAAAGTTGGCAACTTTATGCCTTTACATGTCCCATATGCTCCCAACACCCTTATTAAGACCTTTTTAAAGCTCTTGACCCATGCATGAGGTCAAAACACCCACCAAGACTCCATTTTTATGTTGAAAAGGGACTAAGGGACCTTAGATTTGTCATTTCCATCCTGTGGAGTTGCTTAACTCACAAGAGGAGGTCGAAAATCAACCAAAGGGACAAAACTAGAAAACCCTAGCTAGATCTAGTGATTAAGATGGAAAGGTCCAAGCTTTATACCTACAGAAGATCCTTAAGGTCGACTATATGCAGATTCTTGAAGCTAAATGACACTCCAAGCTTCCTTGAGAACTTCTCCTTCTTGAATGAACTATAAAATGGCCACAAAAACCCACTCCTTAAGCTTAAAACCCTCTCACACAATATCTAACTTGTAGGTGGATGAAATGAGGCTAAAGAGACTGATAGGGTTTGGTCCAAGAGGCTAAAAGGTGTTTAAATAGGGGTCAAATCTGAGATTTAAGGTTTTGGCCCATTATTGTGTACGCTTGACGTACCCTTAGGTACGCCCCGCGTACGCAAGGCTCCTTTGCGAGCCTTCTCCATAGCATGCTAAGCGTACCCTTAGGTACGCTCAGCGTACGAGAGGGACCATTTTTTCCAAATAGTTCATTTTCAAGGGTTTCAAAGGTGTACTTGATTTGGAGTGTTACAAATTAGAGTGGTCTTAATAGACCCAAACTGTGACAACCTGAAATTTTTAGTTGTATAATTTCCACAGTCAAATGCTTCAAATATTAGTCAAAAACATTTCAGTACATTTTTGGCCGGATTTAAGTCCGTTTGGTGTTTTATTTTATTTTTCTTCAAACGATTAAATAAAAAGAGGTGTCGTTATTAGTGAGGTGTAACAAACAAAACAATCCAACACCTTAGCTAGGTGTTTACGGCCAAACAAGAGGTGTTTGGGCCGTAAACACCATTTTCCCAAGACTCATGCATATAGCATGAGTTTACACCTCTTGTCCTCATTTTTCCACTTCCCACTCAAGAACACCAAGTTTTTCTCTCAAGTATCATAAGTTCATTCTTCCAAATCCGCCAAAAATGTAAGTTTTCCTTCCTAGATTCTTTCCTACAACACTTAATCTAGTGTTTATACATAATTTCATCCATGGATTTTCGATTTTCACATAGATCTTCAAGTGACCTTCAAAACACCAAGAACACACTAGTGTTCTTGGGTCCTAAACACTCTCACAAGCTTCATATAAGTAAGTATACTCCTCCTAACTAGTTGTTTGCTTATTATACTTGATAATCCATGGACGAAACACTAAACCCCCCCCCCCCAAGAACATGAGTTTATAGTTTGGGGATCTCCTAAAACCGTAAACACCCAAAAAGGGTGTTTTGATGCCCCTAACACCTTCTATGGCTTGGATAAAAGACTAGAACCTTGAATGCAGGAACTAGAAACACCAAAACACGAAATGGTTGGAGTAACCATGAGTTTACGGCTGTAAACTCATGGGTTTACGACCATAAACTCTTAAAGGTGGTCCAAGGACCGTAAACTCCAAAAAGTGTGCCATTTCGAGGCCTAACCACTTCCCAAGCCTTTAATTCAACCCTAGGACACTTCTTTGTGAAGCATGAGACCTTGAAACACACAAATACACCATTCCCATGAGTTTACGGTCGTAAACTCATGGGGGAAATGGTCCAGAAACCGTAAACTCCCCTAAGGGCTACCATTTGAGGTGTAAACTCCAAAGTGAGGCCATATTCTCCTTAGATACAACCCTTAACACTCCTAGCACTTGAAGCAAAGTGTTTTCATGCATTAGAGTGTCTTTACTTACTTAATTAGTGACTATATAACTAATTATATACATTTATGTATCACTACATGTTACATAGGATCCGTGTGTGTGTGTGTGTGTTCAAGTCCTCACTTGACACCTAGCATCCTACCCAGCACTTCCATCCACTTCACTCACTGCAGGTGAGTTTATACCCCTTAATCGACCTTTTAATGTTTTTAAATGCTTTTATGGGGGGATACAAGTTGAATCAAACAAGTTATAGTATTAATCACATGTGATTTATAACTTGCAACCAAGAGGATTTTCTATACTTTTAACTGCTTTGCCAACAAAACTGCTTTAAATGTTTATCAAACTCATTTGGTTAAATTGTTATAAAACTATTTCCAAACTCCTTTAAACTTATTTTATTCCCAACCCATATCTACACCAATATATTTATATTAGTAAGACTTGAAGGACTTAGGACTGATAGCTCACCTTACTTCCTGTTCTTGTTTGATGTGTACTTAGGGTATATTGATATCTGTCCTACTGTCATTGAATTCTTAGTTATATATTATATACATTTGTGTTGGATATAAAAGTCTTCACTTCACTTCAATACCTTTGTGTATCAAAGGCATGCAACTAACATTTCTATTTAACTATAATAGGTATAGTTAAGGATTACCGCTCATTACTACTATTACCATGAAACTTACTTTAGTTAGTATAGTTATGAGTAAATACATGCTAAATACTATGCAAAGAGAATGCTATATACTATACAAGAGAACACTCTATACATTATACCAAAAAGTACATTATACACTAATACAAGAGAATATACTAAAACAAAATGCGACATACTATTTCTCGATACGACACTTCACTATGCTATCACCGTGTAACCAAATTCTCCTGGAGGGAGAGCGGGCATTATATGTATAGATCTATACGGGACAGACACTCCTACATCCCGACTGCTAGCTACAGTCTGTGCCGACTAGGCCCAGGGGTGACAAAAGGTCACCATACTACGTGTGACATGGAGGGTCATCTGTTAATCGATCTTCAATCAGCATGGTTACATACGAGTTCACATTCAGACTTTTAATTAACACATTAAGAATTAAAGGCAAAACAGACTCCCCGAGGTGTATTGTACATTTAATACTACCTGGAGTCTGGATTTTTATTACATTCAGCCGGCAGTGACACTGTTGGGGTAAAACATTATTTTCCCAATTAAATTACATGAATGAAGTCTAAAACTATATTTTCATACTGATAGTTTCACTAGGAAAACTTTTACATATTCAAAGGATCAAACATACAAATAATCGGTCTTGGTAGGAGACTACTTTTACTGGAAAATATAGGATTTTCTAGGGATCATACTATTTTCAAACATGGACAACAGCTATTATATTACATGAGTGTAAACACTTTTCTACAAGTAATGACACTAAATACTTATGAACTCACCAGCTTTATGCTGATACTCGCTTTCAAAATAACTTGTATTCTCGGGTCATCAGTAGACAGGTACAGATCCAACTTTTGAGAAGATGGAGCATATACAAAACTCCTATTTATTTTGATTATACTTTTGGTGTCTATCAAACTGTACAGAACACGCTTGTATTACAATTATTATATTAATGCAATGGATGTTGTTGCTTGTCTTTACTATTATGCATTGTTAGGATACTGTACATGACGTCCTCCACCCCAGAACGTATTCCGCCGTTCTCGGTTGGGGTGTGACACAAACTTCTCAGGAATCGCCTCTCAAATGGATGCGGCCACCTCATCATGAATCATCCTGCGAATCTTATCATCGCTAGTCCCATTGCTATCGGGGTTGTGATGTGTACCCACCATGATGTCTCTAAAATACAACACGAAATCATTAGATACTCGCTCAAGCATACTCACACTCGACCATTCATCCCTACTTGTTCCTTAGCATCCTATGGATTCTTACTTCGATTGTATACAGATCTGGTGCTTTTAGTAGTACGGGCCCAATCCTACCTTCCACACCTAACATGTATTCATCCCAAGTCCTCCTCCTAGGATTCTAATTCACAAGTACTTTATCTCTCACAAATATCAAACTACTCTCTCAGGCTACTCGCATGCTCATCTAAGTATCTCTCCTAAATTACCCCTCAACTCAGAACTCAATACATACTCAGGGAAAATAACAGATAACACTGATCAATAGCATCTCCTAGGCTAAGGCATCACAAATCAGGCAACTCTAGTCCTAGAACATGAATTATGTAGCCTATTCTCTAGCAATCATTTCTAATATCACATAGATATCTTATAACACAAATAAGTAAGGGTATTTTGGGAAATCACCGTTCGGGCTCTGGCTGATTGTACACACTGCTCTAGCTCGTTTTCTCTTAAAGCTCTTTCTCGTTTTAGAAAAATCATTTCTTTTGAAATTTTTTCTCAAATCCTCAGTTTGAGTCCAAACACACTCGAGGGTGCATCCGAATCCCTCAAACCAAGTCTCTGATACAAACTTATAACACCGTAAATTTTCAAACAAAATTTTTCATTTTAAAACATAATAAAACACATGTCACATTTTCTCAGAAATCACAAGTATCAATTTATCAACACATAATTCAAATTGTTTATCACAAGTCCAAGATCCTCCAAAAACATATCTCCAGCGCAGATGCGTGTATAATCAAGCCGGTGACTTCCCGCGATCCTAAGAAGTCCCTAAAACACGTAACATGTAACACGGTAACTCGGTAAGCATGAAGCTTAGTGAGTTCCCCAAAATACCGCTCACATCACATTAGCCACTCGAGGCTAACTCAATACGACGCTCCGGTCAATGTGTCTCAGTGGAGACCAACTGGTCCCACAACTCTACGGTCCTAACTCAATTAGCTCATAATAATAATACTCAGCATAAATTACAAAGACATAATGCAGAATATCTGTAACGACCCAATTTTATCAAGAAATTTTTCATTTTTAATTACTCAAACAATTCCCATAATTCATAAATTTCCAAACCATTTGTTTCCTAATTCACAATTATTACAATTTCATTGTACTTTTGAAAACATCAGAGAGTCCCAACACACAAAAAGAGAGGTAGAGTGCACGCCATGTCATCATGGCTTGCCTTTGCCCTTCGGCTCTGAAGTACCTGAAACAATCCACAACCTGTAAGCGAAATGCTTAGTGATGACATGTCATCATGGCTTGCCTTTGCCTTTGCCAGCATCTACTCGTCGAGTACCATAATGGACTCGGTGAGTAGATCATTAGATCTCGCGCCCAAACCCGCTACTACTCGACGAGTAGAGAGGCCAACTCGCCGAGTAGGTTTTCCAAAAATCCAAAACCGAAATGTTAATATTAATACATGAGGATTAGGGTGTTACAACTCTCCCTTACTTGAATTAGGCTTCGTCCTCGAAGCCTGCTGGTCCAAACAATTTCGGATAGAAGCCTCACATCTCACCTTCCGGTTCCCAGGTCCATTCGGAACCCTTTCGGTGCTGCCATTGCACCTTTACCAACTTCACTTCTTTATTACGGAACTTCTTTGTCTTCTTGTCTAGGATCGCAACCTGTCTATCGACATAATTCCGGCTCCCATCCAACTGAATGTCGTCCAAGGATATGAGTGAAGACTCATCGGCAACACACATCCGGAGCTGAAACACATGGAAGGTGTTGTGAATCCGATTAAGCTCCTCTGGGAGTTCTAAACGATATGCCACCTTGCCCACCCGGGCGATGATCCTGAATGGACCTATGTATCGAGGCCCCAATTTGCCTTTCTTGCGGAACTGGATAATCCCTTTCCAGGGTGACACCTTTAGTAAGAGAAAGTCTCCTTTCTAAAATTCAAGGTTTGATCGACGCCGGTCCGCGTAACTTCTCTAACGATTCTGCACGACTCACAATCTGTCGCGCACCTGCTGAATCAGTCCGGTGGTCTCGAGTACCACTTCCGTGCTCCCCAAAACCCGATGCCCAACCTCATCCCAGCATACTGGGGTCCTGCACCTCCGCCCATATAACATCTCAAATGGTGCTCGGTCAATACTGGCATGATAACTGTTATTGTATGAAAACTCTGCCAGTGGGAGGTACGTATCCCAACTCCCTCCGAAATCCAGCACACATGCCCGCAGCATATCCTCCAGTGTTTGGATCGTCCTCTCACTTTGGCCGTCGGTCTGGGGGTGATATGCCGTACTAAAATGCAGTTGAGTACCCAATTCCTCATGGAACTTCTTCTAAAACTTGGATGTAAACCGAACATCCCTATCTGAAATCATTGATAGCGGCACTCCGTGCCTAGCCACTACCTCTCGAACATAAATGTCTGCCAACTTCTCTACAGATATACTCTCGGAGATTGGAATGAAGTGAGAACTCTTCGTCAGTCTATCCACGATCATCCATATGGCATCGATTCCCCTTGCTGTCCGCGGTAGCTTCGTGATGAAATCCATAGTGATCTCTTCCCACTTCCACATGGGAATGGGTAGTGGCTGAACCTTACCATGAGGTCGCTGGTGCTCGGCCTTGACCTTCCTACAGGTCAAGCATCGCTCCACATACTCGGTGATCTCCCCCTTCATGCAGGGCCACCAATAGCTCATCCTCAAATCCCTATACATTTTTGTCGCACCTGGGTGTATAGAAAATTTGGACTTATTCGCCTCCTCTAACAATCTCTGCCTCACTCCCCCTGACATCGGCACCCATACTCGGCCACACTGCGTCAACAAGCCACGACTATCCTTAATAAACAAAGGATATTGTCTCTGAATTCTTTCCAATTTCCAGTTCTCCTTCTTCACCCCCTCGACCTGAGCCTCTCGAATCATGTCTATCAAGAGTGGACTCACCGTCACCCTCATACATATACCCCTGATCGGCAACCCCGCCGCTTTGCGACTCAAAGCGTCGGCCACCACATTGGCCTTCCCTGGATGGTGTAGGATCTCGCAGTCATAGTCCTTTAGTATGTCCAACCATCTCCTCTGGCGCATATTCAGGTTTTGCTGGTCCATCAAATAATTCAGACTCTTGTGATCGGTATACACAATGAATTCCACCCCATATAAATAGTGCCTCCAAATCTTGAGGGCAAACACCACTGCCCCCAACTCCAGGTCGTGCGTGGGGTAATTTTCCTCATGAGGCTTCAACTGCCTCGAGGCATATGCGATCACACATCCCCTCTGCATCAGTACCGCACCCGAACCTGAAATCGATGCATCACAATATACCACAAAATCGTCCAATCCCTCGGGCGATACTAGGATCGGAGCCTCACATAACCTCTGCCTCAGGGTCTCAAAAGCCCTCTGCTGATCCTCACCCCATTGAAAAGCCACATTCTTTTTGGTCAAGCGGGTCAATGGCACCGCAGTAGTGGAGAAATCCTGGATAAATCTCCGATAATAACCCGCTAAACCCAAGAAACTACGAATCTTCGAAGCATTCCACGGTACTTCCCATCGCATCACAGCCTCCACCTTCGTTGGATCAACCGAAATACCCTCTTGATTGATGACGTGACCCAAAAATTGTACTTCCCGCAACCAAAAATCACACTTGGAGAACTTCGCATACAGTTTCTCCGTCCTCAAGGTCTCCAGCACCTCTCTCAAATGCTGCACATGATGTTCCCTGGTCATGGAGTAGACCAGGATATCATCAATAAAAACGATCACCGACTGATCAAAGATCGGCCTGCACACCCGGTATATGAGATCCATGAATGCGGCCGGAGCATTGGTGAGCCCGAATGGCATCACCACGAACTCGTAATGCCCATAACGAGTCCTGAAAGCTGTCTTTGGTATATCCTCATCTCGAATCCTCATCTGATGATACCCTGACCGGAGGTCAATCTTAGAGAACCACGATGCTCCCTGAAGCTGATCAAACTGGTCGTCAATCCTAGGTAAAGGATAACGGTTCTTCATTGTCAGTTTATTCAGCTCTCTGTAATCGATGCACATCCTGTGTGACCCGTCCTTCTTTTTCATGAAAAGGATCGGAGCTCCCCACAGAGAACTACTCAGACGGATGAACCCTCGGTCTAGTAGCTCTTGAAGTTGTGCAGATAATTCATGCATCTCAGGTGGTGCCAACCGATATGGTGCCTTTGCTACCGGGGCGGCACCGGGTACCAGGTCAATACGAAACTCCACCTGCCTCTCCGGAGGCACTCCGGGTAATTCTTCAGGAAAAACGTCCCAAAAATCCCGCACCACTGGTACACTATCGATATCCGTCACTGCCTCCACTCGTGTATCTAAAACATAGGCCAAAAATCCCATGCAGCCCTGCTGCAGAAACCTCCTCGCCCTCGCAGCTGAACAAAGGGTCGGACCCTGCGTGGTCCTCTCGCCGTGGATAACCAGTTCTCCCCCCCCCCCTTGGGGTTCGAACCCGGACTAGCTGACGTTCGCAATCGATCATGGCCCCATTGGCCCCCAACCAGTCCATCCCAATAATCACCTTCAATCCTTGCAATGGGATGGGAACCAAATCAACGCGAAACCTTTCGTCGTGCACATTCAGGACGCAGTCCTGACACACCCTCGCAGCACTCACAGTGCGATCATCTGCAATCTCCACCTCGAGCGGGGTATCTAGAGTGCCCGGTGTGTCTCGGAATTTCTTGCTAAGCGCAAGAGACACAAAAGATCGGGTAGCCCCCGAATCAAATAGGACATGGGCCGTCATACCATTGACCAGAAAGGTCCCTATACAAAGCATAATAAGCATACATACAAACATTTACCATAAAAGAGACAGAGGATAATGAACACATACCAGCCACAACGTCTGGCACGGCCCAATCCTTCTCGGTAGTCAGCTGGAATGCGCGACTCTTCACCACTGGAGCTTCCGCCTTAAGGAGGCCATCAGTAATCCTCATAGTGGCGGGCGCGGGCGCTGTCACAGATCCTCCTCCTCCTCCTTGCAACCTCGGACAATCGGCCTTTTTATGGCCTATCTGGTTGCAGTGAAAACATATCAAGCCCTTATTAGGGCAATCCTTACTCAAGTGACCCTGCTGGCCATATGAATAGCATCCCGACATCCCAGCTGTCCGACAAGTCCCACTATGAAATCTCCCGCACTTGGCGCACTGGCCCCGGCCCTGCTGGCCCTTACTCGAAGAATCGGAGGTCTTAGGCTTTTTAGCCTGGGCCCCCGCTGCCTGAACCTACTAAGTCTTCCGCTTCGTGCGGGACTCCAACTCCATCTCCCTCTCACGGGCCTTATCAACCATCTCATTCAGGGTTTTGCACCCTGTAAAGCTCACAAATTCCCGTATGTCCTCTCTCAACATAGAGTGGTATCGGGTCCTCCTCAAGTCCTCATTTGCCGCATACTAAGGGATCAACAAAGCTCGCTCTCGAAACTTGGAGGTGATCTCCGCCACAGTCTCAGTGGTCTGCAGTAAATCATGAAACTCCCTCACCATCCATTGCACCTCAATAGGTGGTGCAAACTCCTGATCGAATCGTCAGACAAACTCGGCCCACGACATGTCAGCCACACCGTCTACTCCCACCTGACTAGTAATCTCACCCCACCAATCTCGGTACCTATCCCTCAACATAGAGGAAGAAAATCCAACCTTTGCCTCCTCCAGGCAAGAACTCGTGCGCTGGGCATTTTCAATGTCCGCCACCCTACGTCTGCTCACAATGGGGTCCCTGACCCCTGAAAACTCCGGAGCTCCACATGCCTTAAACTCCCTAAATGACTAGTAACGACCCAATTTTATCAAGAAATTTTTCATTTTTAATTACTCAAACAATCCCCATAATTCATAAATTTCCAAACCATTTGTTTCCCAATTCATAATTACTACAATTTCATTGTACTTTTGAAAACATCAGAGAGTCCCAACACACAAAAAGAGAGGTAGAGTGCACGCCACGTCATCACGGCTTGCCTTTGCCCTTCGGCTCTGAAGTACCCCGAAACAATCAAAAACCTGTAAGCGAAATGCTTAGTGAATTTCCCAGAGCATACCACACACACACAAACCACATATTATATATCTTGTTAGCTATAAAAGCTACACATATATCATGTAAGCCATGCATACATGAAACCTGTGAGATTGCCATGGGCTACCCCACATGGTCTTTACCTAGGACTGCCATGGGCTCCCCCACATGGCCTTACATCCAATGCCATGGGCTACCCCACATGGTCTTTACCTAGGACTGTCATGGGCTACCCCACATGGTCTTACATCCAATGCCACGGGCTTCCCCTAAGGTCTTCATACAAAACACGCAATCACATAACACGACACAGAATGTCTAACACATATATCATAATCACATAATGGGTCGGCCTTGGTGCCTTAGACCCATAGGTATGGTGAGAAACTCACCTGTCACGAATGCTGAACTGACACTCTGCGACCACATATACCCCACGGGCTGCTCCACGCAACGACCTAAAAAGGATCATACAATATCCAGTCATTTCCCCAAAGTCCATCCTGGTCAACTACAACCATGGTCAAGTCAACGGTCCATGTTGACCCTAACTCGCCGAGTACAACTAGTGACTCGCCGAGTTTCCCGGAATAACATCTACTCGCCGAGTCATCGAGGTGACTCATCGAGTTCATACAGTCTTGATTGATAATCTAAGGTCATTCGTTGAGTTCCCTTGCTTGACACTCGACACGTCTACGAACATCCAACCATTGGGAAAATATTACTCGACTAGCCGAGTTGTTCCTTCAACTCGCCGAGTTCTAGGTAATCTTCATCCGACTCACCGAGTTCTTCATCCAACTCGCCGAGTTCATGGCAATATTCATCGGGCTCGCCGAGTTGTTCATCCAACTCGTCGAGTCCATGCCTGCCTTCAAATGACTCGCCGAGTCACCCCCTGTGACTCGCCGAGTCCTATCAGATCTCAAGCCATACAGACCTTCTTTGAGCCATGCAATGCTTCCAAACTACAGATCTAGCCTCCTGAGGCATGCTTTCCACGTAAAGTTGCAAACTTTACGTGCATGCAAGGCTTTAAGGCCCTAAAATTGCAAATCTAAGCTTGGAATGCAGTCATACACTTGAGGGAAGGTACATGCTAAGCTCAATTGATAACTTTATGCATCTTAAGGCCAAAAGGAGTTCAGATTTGAAGTTACAACTTCAGATCTTGGCTTAAACACAAAAGCCCTTTCTTAGAATCCATGCACAAGAGGGTTTTGGGTGGAAATGAGCCAAGAGACAGCTTAATACCTTCAGAAAGTGCTCCATAGAAGTAGATCTAGAATCCCCACGAGCCCTTGCTTCTTCTAGCTTGATTCCTTAAGTGATTCCTTCACCAAATCCCTCCTTCAAGCTTTAAAATCACCAAGAACCCACTCACACTCGAATCAGGGTTTTAAGGAGGTATAGAGTTGTAAAGGGGAGGCCAAGGGAGGCTAATGACCCTTTAAATAGGGTGCAAGGCCCTGGAATCTAGGGTTTCATCTGCCAGCATCTACTCGTCGAGTACCATAATGGACTCGGCGAGTAGATCATTAAACCTCGCGCCCAAACCCACTACGACTCGAAGAGTAGAGAGGCCAACTCACCGAGTAAGTTTTCCAA